>NW_024100744.1:0-210442 GCF_016161935.1 Mauremys reevesii
CTCAATATACTTCCAGGTGAAAATCAGCAGTTCTGGTTAATTTTTGCTTCATTTGAAACCAAACTCAAAGTAAAACTTGGCAGGTGAAATCCAAAAATGTTCATACAACCTCATGCATAGAGCCCTACCAATTTCACCACCCTGAAAAACATGTAAGGTAAAGTGAAATCACCCCTTCCCTGTGGAATCTGATCTCCCTTGCTGCTGGGACCCTGGGGCTCCTAGCTGCTAGTCTGGCCATGCTATGGAGGGACAGGAGTTGTCTTTCCCCTGCAGGGCTGCTCTTGCTAGGGAGATCAGACCCGCCTCCAGAGGCAGCACAGAGATGAGGGTGGTACACCCTCACTTCTGCACTGCAACAGCCCAGGAGCTGGGCTCTGAGCTTGTCCCCTGCTCCCAGAAGCTCTTGCTGGGTTGGGGGCTAGCAGCTCCAGCTGGGGCAGCCCGGGCCTGGGGCCTCCCTCCTGCTCCAGCCAGGGCTTGGGCAGCCAGGCTGGGGGCTTCCACCCCTTCCCCCAGCCGAGACAACCGTGGCTCTGGGCTGCTATACCTGTTGCTCCAGCTGGGACTTTGGGCACCCCCTTCCACTCCAGCTGGGGCAGCCTAGCCTTGGAGCTTCTGACCCGCTCCTAGCTGCGGCTTGGGGCAACCCCCACCAGGTCAGCCCAGGATCAGGACTTCTGGCTCCAGCCCCGTGGTTCCAGCCATGCCTGGGAGCTTCCGATCCTGTCAGCTACAGCTGGGGCAGCCCGGGCTCCAGGCTTCTACCCTCGAGCTGGGGCTCGGGATGCTCCGTCTCGGGGCTTCTTCACTCAAGGCTCCTGATGGGGATTGGGGTGACCCAGTCCAGGTCCACCCTGGGGCTTCTTCTGGGGGCTGGGGCACCCATTTCCCAGGGGGCCTGAAATTGGCTGGGGGCCCCTACCTTAATCTGTCACTGGCCTGGACTAGTAGCTAGGAACCCCTTTCTGGGGCGCTCCTAGCAGCATGGGGGAGCCCCTACCCACCTGCACCTCTGGGAATGTCCTTTAATTGCAGGAATCTGGGAGGCTGCAAGGGTGGTAATCTTGGGACCACCCCTCAACAACTTTGCAACCTCCCCAGGATCCCGTTTTTCATCTGGACCCCAGGGTTACAACACCCTGTAATTTGTAAACATCTGAAATCATGAAATTGACTAATTTTAAAATCCTCTGGCCATGAAATTGACCAGAACAGACCCTGAATTTGGTAGGGGCCTAGGCATGCACTGAGAAACCGTAAAGTTTTGTGAAAGTCTAGTATTTCCCACACTTTGGTCCATATCTATCATTCCCCCAAAATCACATCCAATATAGTCCCAGCATAAATGGCATAAACCCCATATTTGTGCCAGTTTGAGCTAGCATACTAGAAAAAGAAATGTAACTGTGGCGGCAAGAGTAGCGAGAGGAGCTTTTCATAGGTCTGTACTGAGGGTGGCTATCCCCTAGTAGTGCAGTGGCTACAATTCTTTTTAATTTTCATTTTTATTTTTTATTAGTGCAAGTGTGTCTTCTCAAGATGGAAATTATGCCTCCAACCCAAAACATGCACATAACCACTGAGGCTAAACTATGATCTTAAAAAAAGAAAGAGTTCATGGAGTCTGGCAACAAAATAACATTTCTTCATTTTTCTTCCTCTTTTTAATTTGTTAACAGAACTTACAAAAGTTCACCATTTTTTTTCACTAGGTATGTGAAGGTTAACTTAGTTTTACAGGCACTGCCAGAGAAAAAATCTATCTGTAAACCTAGCAGTCCCATTTTATTTTGTGCCATTCAAAGAATGGCAAGTGACTGATACTGTAAATTGCTTAGTAAAGTTTTCCACCCATGACTTGCACAGTACAGTTTTTGTCCTTAAAGAATCTAATTTTCAATGTCCACTCACTGAACATTAGGCAGCCAATGAAGTTTTCAGCAGAATTTTCTGTCAGCCCATTCTTCCCTGGCTTCTTTAATTTATAGTTTTTGCTAAAAGATTGTGAAAGACATCAAACTAGTTTTGTGCTCTTTTGACTTGTGCTGTATTGTTTTCACCTGTAGGAAAATAGCATTGTTTTGTTTTCAAAGTAATGTCAAAGATTAACAGAGAAAGTTATGAGGACTTGCCCATTGTTTTGCGGAAAACTCATTTCTTTTATTCAAATGCACATCATGCTCAGTGATGCTTATTTTGTATTTGACTGTAATGAAGTCAGTAGAGCTCATTAATTTGGAATAGTGGAAAAAGACAGTAAGAAAGATAGTGTTTGAAACTGCTTAAAATAATAATGAGGGACACAGTAGTTTCTCCTAAGTGCTGGAATGTCTATTTTGTGCTTTATGGCATACAGAGCTACTTCTCTGTACCTTCACTTCACCCAAAAGAAAGCTATATATGGTAGGAAAAAATCACATAAAAATGTTTTTTGCTTAGCTGAGATAAAAAAAGCCATGAAACAGATGTTTCACAAGTGTTAAATTCATATTTTTACATCTTTTCAGAAGTCTCACAGTGGCATGTCATTCCAATCAAATAGACTTCAGGTCACAGATGTAGCTTTAATGTGGAAAGTAATTACAGTCGAACCCATTTATCTCGACCTCGGTTAACTTGCCAATCGTATTAAGTCGACGTTTTAGAAGTGGAACCGCCAAATTCTCTCTTTGTCTTAGCATTTTCTCATCGGTTATGTCGGTTCTTTTATGTCGCCGTACCCTAATATCTCGAGCACAAAAGAGGGCCAAATTTGCCACTTAATGTCCGTTATCTCGATCCCCATGACCAATCGCCGGCTTTTGAAAATGTTAGTTATCGATGCCACTTCACCATCTCACTACCGTATTTTCGCATATATAAGACGCATCTTATACAAAGTTTTACGTACCCCTCACCCAGGGTGTGTCTTATATATTAGTATATAAATAAAAATGATTGTACTTGGCTCACTGCGCATGTGCTGAGTTCACGTAGCACGTGATCACGGTCCGTATGGTCGTTCACTCCCATGCCAGTTCACTCACTCTTGTTGATCTTGTCTGAAGGATAACATGCTGTAGCTATTCTGTTTATTTTTTCCCTTCTAAAAATGTCTGGAGGTGTTAAGAGAAAATGGACAATCAGTCAATAGAGAAAAAGTATGAAATCATACTGCAGCTAGAAAAAGGAACAAAACCGGCAGACCTTAGTCGTCAGCATGGCATTCCAGCAAACACCATTTCAGGATGGAAAAAGAAGGCCAACGTGATAAAGCAAATGTACGAGAAGTCTGTCTTTGATCCAGCAAGAAAAAAAATTAGAGTGGCTGAGCACAAAGATGTCGACGATGCACTGTTTCAATGGTTCACAAATACGCGAGCAACAAACCTTCCCGTCAATGGTCCCTTGCTGATGGAGAAGGCGGACATCCTTGCTGCAAAGCTAGGACACCCTGACTTTAAAGCAAGTCAGGGGTGGCTGGATCGTTTCAAAAAGAGGCACAACATTGTCTTCAAAGCAATTTGTGGAGAGAGCGCTGCGGTTCAACAGGAACAAGTGGATTCATGGCTGAAGACTCAAATGCGCACAATTTTGGATACCTATGAGACTCGGAACATTTTTAATGCTGATGAAACTGGGGTGTTTTGGAAATGCCTTCCAGACAAGACTATGGCGTTTCGTCGGGAGGCCTGTCACGGTGGAAAAAAGTCGAAGGACCGACTTACAGTGCTAGTTGCTGCTAACATGGATGGAAGCCAAAAACTCCCGCTCTACGTTATAGGAAAGTCCAAGAATCCCAGATGCTTTAAGCAGACCAAAGTTCTCCAATGTGATTACGATGGCCAGCCAAGCGCCTGGATCACAGGAGATCTATTCAGTGCATGGGTGAAAAAGTGGGACAGGAAGTTCCAAGCAGAGAAAAGGAAGGTGGCACTGATCGTGGACAACTGTAGAGCTCATCCGGATGTTCCTGGTCTCAAGGCCATTAAGATCTTTTACCTCCCACCTAACACAACGAGTAAGCTCCAACCAATGGACCAGGGGATAATCCAAGTGCTTAAGGTGTACTACAGGAAAATGTTGATGCGCCAATACCTGCTCCATGATGAAAAGAAGGCACAGTACACCACTTCCCTTCTAGATGCAATGAACTTCCTGAGATCAGCCTGGAATGACGTGAAGAAGGAAACAATCTAAAACTGCTGGATGCACTGCGTCATTCAGGATATTTCCGATGATGAGTTTCAGGCACAGTGCCGTGCAGCCGCAGAAGAACTCGCGGAAGTGGCGGGAAAATCAAGCCTTACAGATGCTATCTTGGAAGAGGAGGCACAGGAGTTAGCCATCACTGTCCAGGAATTCCGAGATTACATAGAAATCAACAAAGACGTCGTTACTGATGGCGTGATCACCGATGAAGACATTGTATCAAGTGTGCAGTCAGCACAGGCAAGCACATCTGCATGCGGCAATGACAAAGAAGATGAAGAAGATGCGGACGAAGATTTGGAACCAATTCCCTCAGCTGGTGAGGTGGTAGAAATGCTACAGAAAATTCGACGGTATGGTTCTTTTGTAGGAGATGAAACTGTTTTAGACAGCATAAATAATATTGAAGCATTTGTTTTCAAGCAGACTGTTAAAGGCAAAAAGCAACAAAGCATTTTAGACTTTGTAAAGAAACCATAGTAACCGCGTGTACGATACTTTTCAGAGCTGTGTCAGAGTGAAATGACTCACAAATTTAATTTTGACACTGGTTAGCTTTTTGTAAAAACGAACTACACCCCGCACGTTTTTTGTGATTTTGTGAGCGATCTTTGTGTTTGCAATGTTGGACAATATAATAAAGGTTTGTATCGAGAATCGACGGTGGTTTGTATTGTATACTGGTAAATCTCTGCTGTTAGTTGGTACACATATGCCTTTTGTTGTTAGCAAACATGTATGTACATTTTTATAGCATGCCGATCGCTTCATCAAACAAATCGCGGCAACGCTGTTGTGTAAAAAAACCTCCAAAAACACGTGCATGTACATTCTCATTTATTAACGCACATCATGTACATAAAGAAATTTCAAGCACATGTTAATATATTGCCGCCATATTGGTTTTCGTTTATCTCGATCATCGGTTATCTCGATGCTTTTTGGCAAACCCCTAGGCCGGCAACATAACCGGGTTCAACTGTACATTGATTGAAGCCATAATTCATGCAGTTCATACCTGAAATGAAGAGTGCACTTACATAATTTTGAAGATAAAGGTAGTTATGCCTACTTAAAAGTCAATGTGAAAGATATATTCATGACAGAATTGAAGTGTTGTAAAATTCCAGAACATTAAGAAGAATAGGCAGCTCACCCCAAAACTGACATGATACAGATACTTTGCCATACTTGGCTAAAAAACACTAGGAATTGGACAATTGGTAGTCTGAAAAATATATATAATTATTCTTCAAGAAAACTAAAATAGTTTTATCCCCCTCAACAATTTGCAAAATCCCATTAAACTGAGATCTCACTGAATCTCACAAGTTAACTAAACTTGGTCAGTACTTTGATGAGAAACTGCAAAAAGTTGCTCGGCAAATTATGTTGGTTAACCAGATATCCAGCTGTTGATATGCCTGTGATGGTACCCCTCTTCCCAGGTGACAACTACCATCTCTCTCCTCAGGAAGCTCAGAGGCAGATCCACAGCTATCATAATCTGGCAAAACTCTATTGAAATCAGCTATGTTGCTTTACACCATCTCAGGATCTAGCTCTCTGTTTCCACCACTGGTCTTCATCCAGCACTTTTTACTCCTGATCATTTAAACAGTTATTCCAACCCACTGTAGATAACAAGTGGCATTATAAGGATGGAGGGATGTGTTTTTCTTTGCAAAAATCAGTCAGCAGCAGTATTCTATTAACCCCATGAATACATTTCCCCTCAATGATGGTGGTGGTTTGGTTGTTGTTGTTGTTATGTTTTGTTTTTTGTTATCTATTGTGATGAGGCAAGGCCAGATGGCTATAGAAAAGTAATGGGAGTTAGATACATTAGCCCCAGGTTAAACAAATCCCTGGTACCAGGATAAGTAAATGGCAGTTGCTCCAGGTCAATTAAGACACCTCGGGCCAATTAAGAGCTTTCCAGAAGGCAGGGAGGATGCTAGGTTGATTGGGACACCTGAAGCCAATCAAGGGCTGGCTGAAACTAGTTAAAAAACCTCCCAGTTAGTCAGGTGGGCGCGCATGTCAGGAGCTGTGAGAAGTTGAGCTGTTGGAGAGACTGAGCTGTACACACCATATGAGGCACAAGGAAGGAGGCCCTGAGGTAAGGGTGAAGTGGAGCTCGAGGAAGTGGGGGCTGTTGTGGGGAAGTAGCCCAGGGAATTGTATGTGTCCTGTTCCTAAAAGGTCAGCTACCATAGCTGACACTATTAGGTCCCTGGGCTGGAGCCTGGAGTAAAGGGTGAGCCTGGACTTCCCCCGCCTTTGCCTCTGACTGATCATTGAGACTGGGACACAACAGAGACTGGAAGGGAGGATAGCTTCTCTTTACTTCCCTTGCTGGCTTAGGATGAAAATGGCTCAGTAGACTGTGACCCTTCTTTCTAGAGAGAGAAGGGTTCAGTGGAAGGTCACAGTGAGCCTCTGAGGCTAGCGAAATCCGTCAGGAAACGCAGGACCCACAGAGACAAGGACAGAGCTTTGTCAAACCTATATAAATTAGGTTAGAAATGGAGCTGGGCAAATGTTTTGGACAAAGAATATTCCCACTGAATAATGCAGATTTGGATTAACTGGTTTGTGTTGAATTTGTCAAATTGTTTTGTCAAACCCTCTCTCAAAATTCCAATGAAATTTTTAAATGTTTTATTTTGACATTTTTCAAACATTTTGACTTTTCATATGACTTTTTGTTTTTGAATGTTCAATTTTATTTAAAAAATAAAAACAAAATTTAAGATTTTGTTCCTGGTCTAATGAAATATTTTGTGAAAGCTAAAATGATTTTCAGTTTGACCACTACAACAAGAAAAAGGTTATTCACACAGCTCTTGTTACAAATTCTTGAAGACTTGTGTTGGCTACAAATCACATGCAAGTGAATGACACAATACAAATACATAATAAATGATTCACTCTGCCCTCTCAGTCCATTCTAAAAATATGGCAGGACCCCATCATGTTTGTTGATAGACCTGGTGTCTTCTAAATAAGAAAATTGTGGCTTTGGTCATTTGACCATAAGACACGATGGGATTTTTTGCAGTACACAGTAGCCCCCTGAAATTAAAATTAGCTAAATATTCACTGCTGCACTTTCGATCCTAAATTTTTGTATAATGTTGCAATGTTCTGTGCCATTCCATGCTAGATGCCACAAATGATAAACTATCACTCATTAGTTTCTATTGTATGTAGGGGCCAGGTTCTCAGCTGATTTGAATTGACTTCAACAGAGCTATATCATTTTATTCCAGCTGAGAATTTGGTATCTTATCATTAGAGCCCTGCAAATCCGTGGGTATCTGCTTTATATCCGTGGATCATTTCTGCAGATAGTAATGCAGATGCAGATACAAATTTTGTATCCATGCAGGGCTCTGACAGTACGAGCCGGGTGGACAGCTGTGAGGAACTGCAGTGCAGATCCTTCACCTTCCCTGGGCGAAGGGCTTGAGGGGCAGGGACACTGGGCGGGGGGCTGCTTGGCCCCCCTGCCCAGGCCAGATGGAGGGTCCTCCACTGACCAAGTTGTGAGTGGAGAAAGTAGAAAATCATGGAAGAGACCTGTAAAAGCTGCAGCAGGAAGGAGGATACTACTGCAATACAGTAACGTAATAATTATTTGTATAAGAGTAGTGCCTAGGCCTATATAAATTAGGTTACAAATGGAGCTGGGCAAATGTTTTGGACCAAGAACAGGACAAAGAGTAGTGCCTAGGCTAGTGGTGCCAATCAAATCATAGTACCAGTATGTACTAAAAAAAAACAATCCATGCCCTAATGTGGTTGACAATGACAACCTACAATAGGTGGAAGAAACGTGAATGAGGGGAGAGAGGACGGACAAGGTAACAGTAATCTGAACATTTTTTTGCATTGACTAGATTGGTGCAATCTTGCTTTCCACCTGTCTAGTCACTGTCATCAAAGCAGAAGAGTATTATGAAGGGATTTTAAAGAGCATAAGGCAGTGATTCTAAGGGCACTTAGACAGACATGACAGGTATTAAAAGAAGTAAAATATTATGGCTAACATACCATTCTACTTGCAATACACAAAGCTGTATAGTCTTCAATATTTTCCAATAGCTTCACTGGTCTGTGAAGCAAAGCTAGATCATCTCCCGGAAAGTGGCTAAGTTGCAATTTTGCATCTGTATAATTTTGCTAAGGCTGTCAATGGCAAAGGAGCTTTAAAAGCAGGGGCCTTCTCATCTGTTGCTGGATTGCTTCCCAGAAGCTGCCAGGACCTGTAAAAGTAATCAATCACTGTATTATACAGCACTTATCATAAACAAATTCACAAACCACTAAACAGTTAAAAAGAACATCAAAGAGACATGTAAAGCAAATATGAGTAAAAGCAATTAGTGCATACAAAACAATGCACTTCAGAACTGAAGAAAGTGGGTGAAACATTTTGTGAGGGAAGATCTGAAACTGCTCAGATAAAACCAATTGCAAGTGTGCTCTGGAAAAATATTCCTTTTGAGCAAGAACTGCAATGGAAAATACAGGAAACCCATGAGACTTTATGCAGGCTTTAGGAGCCGATAAAAAAGATGGACTGTGTGAAAATGGGAACCATAGTGTGGATTGTGACTAGCCATGCAAGGTAAAATGAGGCTATTGAAAGCTTTACAATATAAAAAGGCTCTTGAATTTGACTCTGACCTTGACTAAGAACAATTAAAGTGAATAAAATATATAGATAAAAACATTAGGTACTTTTAGAATAAAATACCTAAAGTGGTTATGTTATGAAATGCAGAATCTGTAAATACTATGAATCTAGTTCTGCTGTAGTGTTGCCACTAAATAGCAGTAATTAGGTGAAAGCCTAAATAAGGCTGAGGTATCCACATTCTGAGAAATTGTTTTAGACTACATGGTGGATGTAAGTTCACTTGGAACCAGTCTTAGCTCTTGAACAAATCATAATCAATCTTGATTCAGCTGTGATTCTTCAGCTGGGAAACATTAAACACAGCTTCCAACTTCCTGGAGTTAGCTGCTGAAGATTTCAAGGTAACTTTCAAAATTCCTTTCTCAAATGGAGTGAAGTAGTAGTTAGTTTAAAAAGCTCCTACCAAAACTCTTTATTAATATGGTCACATATGGTCATAGGATAGAGTTATCAATAAGAATAATTAGTAATGATCTAAGACTTAATAGCTGAGATGTAAAGTAATCCTTAAAAAAATAAAATGTGTGCAATGTTATTTACATCAATGTAAGACGGTATTAATCCCATTGACATCAGTGGAGGTAGAGTAATGCAAAATAAACAAGTGAAAAAAGAATCAGGTCCCATGTCTTGAAACATATAGCAAAAAATATGGTGATGTATTAGCTCATTTCTTTAGTGCCTCCTAGTGGCTGGGCTGCCCCTACCACCACCTGTTGGTTGTAAGCCTCATTAGGCAGGTCTTCAGGTGCTCAGCCCTCCAGCCAAGTCACACAGTCAAAATGGACGTACCCCTTCAAGGATAGCAAAGAGTTCAAATGGTCAGTCCTTCTTCAGACGCATCTCTGGGCCCTTTAAATCCAGCCCTTTGCTTGGGCTTCTAAAAGAGCCTTGCGCCCCCTGCTCCCCCTTGGGGCTTAGACTACTTTCTCAGTGTGGGAGCCCAGGCCTACCCACTTCACCAGATCTCAACCTCGGACCCTATAAACAAAAGCTATATACTGCTTCTGTTGATTGGCTGCTGCTCTTTTCTCTCAACTTCTTCCCACGAGGTCCCTTTCTTTTTACCCATTACCTTAGGGTGTAGGTTCTCAGGTCCAGAAAATGCAGCCCATCAAGTTACTTTAGCCAAAGGAAAGCATCTCCCTTTCCCGACTAGTCCCAGCCAGGTATTTAGCTGTTCACCCCCTGAAGCTTCTTTTATCTCATCCTCCTGGACTCTGATTGCTTCTATGTAGCCTCTCTAGGCAGGCCTGGAGAACCCACCTTCACTGCTCCTTTCCTGCGGCAGGATGTGGTAGGACTGCGGGCAGAGGTGTAGCGAGCGCCCTCCGTACCCTCCAACCGGAGGGGGCCCCGCAAGGAAGGGGGCCCCTAAAAGTAGCCAAAAAAATGTAAGGTATAACTAGGTAAGTGACATTTATTGACGCTATTGCACAATCCATGTCGGTTTTACTGACAAAACCGTGACGTCATTATGATACATCATAATGCTATTGGCTACATCAGTTGTCTGTCGGTCAGTTTCGAATTTTAATTGGACCCATTCAAAGAATGTGTATTTGCGTTCATAATGGCGGTCGGTGGATAAATGTTATTAATTTAGTTGTTTAATTTTTTATCGTTTCCAACGAAGAAGCATGCTCTGTGATGTCTAAGAGAACGTATAAGAGCGGAGCTAGTAAACGAAAGGCAGCAAAAGATGCCGAGAAGGAACTTGAGAAAATTCCAAAGTTGTCAACGTATTTTGCGCTGCAATCCAACGTACAGGTACAGGCACATGAAACGGACAGCGCTAGCAGTGACGAATCGTATCCAGAAGTATCCAGAAGTGCTTCAAGTGAGGTCGAAGGTGAAGCCAGTTGTTCTAACAAACAAACTGTGACAGATATTCCAGCTGCTGCCGGGAAAGAAGTATCTGAATCTGAACCACTGACTGATGATCCAGGAGATTGGCCGTCTATAATATCGGACAGGCAAGTGTGTGACATTGTTGCACGTGGCCCACCACAGCAGAATGAAAGTTACGAATTTCCATTTAACGAGGAAAGACGGAGGTTCACAAGTACTCATTTCTATTGAACCATGGCAAATGGTGAGAAAATAAGACGTTCATGGTTAATGTACTCAGTTCAGAAAGATGCCATTTTTTGTTGTAAATTATTTGGCACTGGCGACATACTGCTACGTCGTGGAACATCTGCTTGGAAAGCACTGTCAAAAAGACTTCAGCAGCATGAAACAGGCAAAGGTCATCAAGACTGTATGGTGAAATGGTTTGACCTTCGGTCAGGCATAGTAAACCGTACATCTATTGACCAACTCGAATTGCAGGCTTTTCTGAAAGAAAGAGATTTCTGGAGAAATGTTGTCAAACGCATGGTTGATGTCGTTATTTTCTTGTCCGAAAGAAACTTGGCATTTCGAGGAAGTAATGAAAAGCTCGGCGATCCTTCGAATGGCAGCTTTTTGGGACTGTTTGAATTGCTTGCAAAGTATGATACTGTCCTCAGCGAACTTTTACAGAGGATTAAGAA
This sequence comes from Mauremys reevesii, assembly GCF_016161935.1. Lineage (NCBI taxonomy): Eukaryota > Metazoa > Chordata > Testudines > Geoemydidae > Mauremys > Mauremys reevesii. The sequence goes on from NW_024100744.1 coordinate 11,440, forward strand.
GGCAGAGACACATGTTCAGTACCTCAGTCCACAGATCCAAAACGAGCTGATTCAACTTGTTGCCAGTAACATTCAAGAGCCAACATAGCGCAGCTTAAAAAAGCAAAATATTATTCAGTTATTTTGGATTGTACTCCCGACGTGTCATATGAAGAACAGATGTCTGTGGTGTTACGCTTTGTTGAATGCAACGGTGAAGATGGTGTCAATATTCGTGAAGCGTTTGTTGGTTTTCTTAATGTTCATGATAAAACTGGCGAGGGCTTATTGGAAGCGTTTCTTGAAAAGGCAAACAACTTAGGAATAGACATTGCTGACATGAGAGGCCAAGCTTATGATAACGGCGCAAATATGAGAGGAAAGAATAAAGGAGTTCAAGCCCGCATGCTAGAAATAAATGACCGTGCCTTGTATGTACCATTTGTAGCTCACACTTGGAATCTTGTGATCTCAGACGCGGCAAAGTCATCGAAATATGCCGTTGACTTTTTCAGTCTGATTAACAGAATATACGTTATCTTTTCTTCTTCACCTTCACGTTGGGATATACTTCAAGAACATATGCCAATATCTGTTAAAGGGTTATCGGACACTCGTTGGGAGTTGAGAATTGATGCTGTGAAGCCATTGCGTTATCACCTTGAAGAATTGTGCAATGCTTTGTCATCTTTGCGAGAATATGCACTCAAAAAGAAAGATGGCAATACAGCAACAGAAGCCGGTGCGCTTTTAGACCATGTTACTACGTGGCCTTTTGTTTTGACTGTTTACACGTGGTACGATATACTATTTCACGTCAATAAAACCAGCAAATTAATTCAGTCACCAGATGTGTCAATTGACGTACTGCAGGCAGAAGTCGGTGCTACAATGAAGTTTTTGGAAGACTATCGAAATACAGGATATAACTCTGTGGTCACAAATGCACGTGAAATAGCAGAGCATATGGGTATTGAGCAGGTGTTTCCAGAAACCAGGGTGCGACGTAAGAAGAGAATGTTTGATTACAAATGTGCTGATGATTCGAGTCGTCTTTCTGCCGAAGAAAAATTCAAATCGCAGTTCTTTCTTGTTCTCACTGATCAGGCCATATCTTCTGTTTCGTCGCGATTTGACCAACTCATGGAGTGGTATAAGTTGTTTGGATTTCTGTACAATGCTAACAGCCTGAAGCAGTGTCACAGAGAAAATGAACTGGAGAATCACAGCAAAATTTTTTAAAGAAAAATGGGAGACATTGATGCCAACAAACTCATAATGGAATTGAGAAAGAGAGAGGACTTGTCACTGCAAACAATTTTTTAACGTACATATACAAGAACAGCCTTCAGGAGATATATCCGAATCTTTGCATTTGCATCAGAATTCTTTTGACCACACCAGTTACTGTCGCCGGTGCTGAAAGGAGCTTCAGCAGAATGAAAGATGACAGAACAAGGAGTAATGGTCTCAAGTTGCAGAGGGGGAGGTTTAGGTTGGATATTAGGAAAAACTTTTTCACTAGTAGGGTGGTGAAGAACTGGGATGGGTTACCTAGGGAGGTAGTGGAATCTCCTTCCTTAGAGGTTTTTAAGGTCAAGCTTGACAAAGCCCTGGTTGGGATGATTTAGTTGGGTTTGGTCCTGCTTTGAGCAGGGGGTTGTACTAGATGACTAGATGACCTCCTGAGGTCCCTTCCAACCCTGAGATTCTATGATTCTATGAAACTGATCAAGAATATCCTGCGCTCAACCATGACAGATGACAGGCTTTCTGCGCTTGCAGTTATCTCAATCGAAAACAAGATTGCCAGATCTCTGGACTATGACGCTTTGATTAACCAATTTGCGGAGAACAAGGCTCGAAAGAAGCGCTTTGCGTAAATACGGAATACATGTACACTGTAGGCCTATGTATACATAATATGAACCCTGTATATTGTATAAAATAAATACCGCATTCCAGTTTCTGCATTGTAAGGGGCCCCAGACATATGTTCGGAGGGGGCCACGTTCTTTGTTGCTACGGCCCTGAAGATCATTGATAGTTAACACACACTCACCCGTAGGAGTGAGAGGGTAGTAAAGGAGTTAAAATTTCCTGAGGTTCCCTGGGGTCCCATCATTGCTGTGGGGCAAAGTAAGGCTGGGGACTGACTGGCTGTGGGGGCAGGGGGTCTAGCTGGTTATTTATAGAGTTACCAGGCCTGCTCGGACATTCGTTCTTCCAATGTCCGGCCTGTTTACAGTAATTACAAACATCCCCATAACCCGACAATCCAGTTCCTTGGCCCCTCCCTCGACCACGTCCCCTCCCTGGTATTTTCCCCGTCCCCGGTACTGTTTGCCCTGCCCTGAATAATGCTGTATTTGCAGGGCCATTAACTGTTGAGCTGATTGTTCCTCCTTTCCCTTTAAAGTACGTTGGCAGTGCTCTGCCACTGTTTGCAATTTGTCCATGGTTTCAGTCTCCCACCCAACACTTATTCGTTTTAGCATATTGCCAATAGCAGGCAGGAGGCCATTAACAAACGCACTAGCCAGGGCGCCCTGTCCATTTCTATCTGGTTCCTGTATACCAGAATGTTGCAGAAAAATGTCAGTTAGCCGGGTGCGATAGTCGCCCGGGTTCTCTCCCTGTCATTGCTTACAGCCATTTATGACCGTCCAGTTGGTTTTAGGAGTCCATACCCGAGGGATGGCTTCAAATAGATTTTTAGCTCGTTCTTTACACTTTTTCCGGTATTCAGCATTAGGACCAGTGTCTGGTAAGGTAGAGTGGCAGTCAGCAGCGAGCCAATTTGCTGTTGTGAGCCATTTTTCATGCTCACTTGGGGCTGCTACAAGTAGCTTGCACAGCTGCAGGAGATCTGCCTCAGAGGGTTCATAGGTGTCACATACTAACAAAAATTCCTCTGCGAATTTGGTAGGGTTTTCCCGGGGCTTTGGAAAGCCTTTTACAATTGAAAGGAGCTCTGTGCGAGTCCAGGGTTTATAGCTCCAAGTGGGACCCCCGTCTTGGCCCCCAGTATGCAGGATTCGGAGGGGAGCCTGGACATTTTAAAGGCCCAAGCGCGAGGTTTTACGGGGCAGAGCGAGTCCAGAGTGTTGCACCACAGGAGCAGGAATGGAGTCTGACAGCCAAGTGTGATCATAAGCAGAGAGCTCGTTTATTCCACTCCAGCATGCTCTTATATACAATTATATCAAACAATCAGGCAATAACTAATTGGTTGATTAAATTAACACAAGTACAGCTGTGACCTTGTGGGATAATTATCATCCTACACACCTGTCTAATTTATCTCACATTTCTTTTCCCACACCTCCCCCCTGTATTCAAAAATCAAAAGGAGAGGGGAAAAGAAAGAGAAGAAGAAAACATTTCCAACTCATAACAGCATAACACTATAACCTATCACAAACCAAAATTAAAACTTTATAAGACCAACCTATATGACCATGCAATCCTTAACATATAACCCCAAAAACACCGAACAAACGAAAACAAAACACAACAAACAAATGATGTAAATTCTGCAGGATTCCCCCCTCTCTGTTGCTTGTGCTGTTACCAAAGTATCCCTCAGGTGTCAGGCGATCAAACTGACACTGAGGGTGGGGGGGGGGTCCCAAAGAAAACACATCAAACCACATAACAACACAACAACAATTCTGGCCAGAAAACAAACAACACAAAACATAACAAAAACACAAAACATAAATCTTAACTCTAAATAATAATTGCATGGTACACTAAATGCTATACAGCCAACACAAAATTTCTTTCAGGCACAGCAAAAATCATTTCAAACAAGTAACTCATTCACGGAGGATCAAACAGGAAAAGTCCTGGCAGAGCTAACAAACAGTTCTCCGGGGGCTCTGGTTCCACGGCGCCTGGGCGCGTCTCGTGAGGCTCCTCCGCATCTGCCTGCCGTCGCTCCGGAGGACGCAGCCAAGGCCGGACCCACTTCGCCGGTATCCACCTGGGACCTGCATCAGTGGCAACACACGCATAACCCCTGCCCCACATTAGCAAGTCAACTGGTCCTTTCCATATTTGTTGCTGATAATCAAACCATTTGACCGAGGCTCGGGGGGCCGCACCCTGCTCTTCCCCAGTCATCCCGCTGACATGTTTAATCGCGGGGGGCACCTGGCTGTTTTTACCGAGATGTAACCAGTTAAGCACGTAAAGAGCTTTCAGCAACCGAGCGGCGGGCGTTTTGTCCAAAGCGTCTGCCCGTTCCCTGCGAATCCCCCCTTTCTGTCTTAGGAGGAGCGTCTTCAGAGAGGCATGAGCACGTTCAATAATAGCTTGTCCAGTAGAATTGCCAGAAACACCCGTAGAGTGCTGCACACCCCAGTGGGAAAGAAACTGGGCAGCGCGGTGAGAAACATAACCCCCGCCATTGTCAGTCTTAATGAGGGCAGGAACCCCCATCACGGCAAAGCAGGCTTGCCAATGCTTAATCACATTGCGAGAGCCAGTAGAGGCCAATGCCGTCGCCCAAATAAAGCCAGAGAAGGTATCAGTGGTAACATGAAGATTGCGCAAGGTGCCAAACTCAGCAAACATGGTAACATCAGACTGCCAAACTTGAAGTGACAATAGGCCATGGGGATTAACACCAGATACAAGGGGCAACACATGCTGTTGACAATCAGGGCAGGAGGCCACAATAGCGCAAGCATCAGTAATAGAGATCGCAAACTGGCGTGTTAAAGCACGGGCAGACTGATGAAAAAATTCATGGGAGACCCGTGCCTGGGCAAATGAATTTGGAACATGGGCAGTGCCAACTAAATGATCAATCAGGGCATTGCCTTCGGCAAGGCCATCTTGTAATCCAGAATGGCTCCTAATATGCATAACAAAGTAAGGGCACCGTTGAGCATTCAAAAGATGCCAGAGTTGAAAAAGAGCGGTCCACAAAACAGAATTCGTAACACGGCCCAACAGGGAGCATTCCAAACGACGAAGCACACCCACAGCATACAAAGAGTCACTGACAATATTCAATGGGGTATCAGGCCATTTTTCAAAAGTTCGAACAATAGCACGAAGCTCCAAAACCTGCAGGGAGCCTTCAGCAAGAACGAACTCGTGGTGCCAGTGGCTGTCAGCAAACCAAAGAAGTCCTGCACGCTGGGCACTGCCGCTGGCATCGGTGAAAACGGTGAGACCAGCAACAGGACTGGACCGCAACATCAGGGCTTTTTCCAAAGGAAGCGCGATAGCAAAAAATCGGTGTGAGGGAAAATGGCTACTGAAGCGACCGGCATAATCCATGGTGGCAAGTGTAAAGGGAAGGTGAGTAGCAAGCAACTGAGTCACAGTAACATCATCAAAGGGCAGATAAATGGTATGAGGGTCTGTACCTGCAATGGCCAACAAGCGGCATCGGGCCATGTGAATAAGATGAGCAATCGCATCAAGCCGCGTAGTCACAGTCGTGGTATAATGCGAAGGTGGAAAAAGCCATTCAATGCCCACCAGCGGATCGGAAAGGGCCTCATGCCATTGAAAAAGTAAAGCTTCCAAAGAGGCTGTGTAGCAGGGTGGACCCTGCTCCGGGGTTTTAAGGGGTTAGAAACAGCTTGGCAGGGCTTGAGAGCTGCTGCTCTCAAGCTGAGCTGATTAGAGAAGTGGCGGCAGCTGGGGGCCACGCCCCAAACTGAGGAACAGGGCTTATAAGAGGCAGGGAAGCCAGAGCCCAGACAGAGTCTCTCTCTGCTTCAGAGAGGGATGGGCCTGGCTGCTTAGGGCTTGAGGCCAGATACCTGAGGGTGAAGCAGGGCTGGGAACAGGCCGAGGAGCTGGGGAAGCTCCAGCCTGGAAAGCCCCAGGCTGCGGCCTAGCAAAGGGCCAAAGGTACTGGGGGTTGCAGAGGGCAACCTAGGGGTAGGATAAGGCAGCAGGTCCAAACCCCCTTTGCCTGTGATGAGTGGGCTGATACTGCAGTCTGCCCCAGGGTGTGGGGCTAGACCATGACTGTCAGTAGCCACTACTGAGGCAAGGCGGGGATAGTAGCGTGGGGTTCCCCTGGGAGGGGGAGACCCAACCATAAATAGGGGGCACCGGGTCCAGGGAGGGACGCCGGGGCCAGAGAACAGGCGGGTCACCAGCCTGCCGGGGGCGCTCCAGGGCCGGACCGAGGGACATTCCGGGACCGACCAGCAGGAGGCGCGGCAGGGGTGAGTACCGCCCGCTTACAGTGGCACCTGACCAGGGACCGTTAGAACCGCCCCTGATACAAAGGGCCAGGGCAAGAACTGCGGGGCAGTTGCCCAGAAGTAGAGACTCGAAAGGAAAGTGGAGAAACTGAGGCAGGGGAAAATGGATCCCTGTTACACCGGGGTCTTCGTGGCAGAGACTCCAGGTGTTGTCCCAGGGTGGGGTTTTGAGGCAGCGCCCCAATGGAAGGGGGCTGGAGACCCACAGGGACTGCAGGAGGTACAGTGGGCCCTCCAAAGACAGATGGCCCCGCTGGTGGAGGAACAGCGGGCCTTGAGGAAGCTCCTACGACAGATGGTCGGGAGGAATCGAAAAGGGCTGAGGGGGAAACCCAGCTCTAGGGCCAGGAGGCCCAGGGAAGAACAAAGGACTTGTTTTGTCTGTGCCAGGAGAGGGCACCTAAAACGGGACTGTCCCTATGGGGCTGGGGGCAGGGTGCCTCACCCCAGAGTGGGACGGGGCCAAATCCCTTGGGCAGTCCGCTGGGTGAGGGAACCCAGGCAGCTGCCTGTATGTTGGACTTGTGGACGGACGGGCCACTTTTGGAGGGACTGTCCAGGCCCAGAGAACATGGTGTCGAGCAGCCCAGGGACGGCTAGGACCATGAAGGGTCAGAGAAGGCCCAAAGCAGCGAGGAGACAAGGAACCTGCTGGGGCTGTCAGAAGCTGGGCCACCTTCGGAGGCACTGCCCCCTCAAGAAAGTTGAGGATTGGCCAAGGGAGGTGCCTGAAGGTCCAGAAGGGGCCCTGCTGAATCTAGAGAAGGTGACGCCCGCGGAGGGGGTAATCGTGGGGACCCCGCAGGAGGCTGGGACCCAAACCATCATCCCACCTGTCTTAGATGGGGAGACCCAAACAGAGTGGGCCCAGCAAGAGGCTGGGGCCCAGGAGCAACGTGTCCAGGGGACAAAATGGACACAGGTGGTGCTGGGACAGGCCACCAAGGGAACCCAGACCCTGAGGGAAGAAGGCCTGGGGGACTCAAATCTACGGGCACGGCTCGAAGCTGCAGAGCGGGCCCTCCGCGAGTCTGAAGCGAGTGGCGTGGAACTCGCTAAGGACTATGCGGCCAGTGTGGACGAGGAGGTCCGCCTGAGGAAGCTGCTGCAGGACTCAGAGAAAAAGCGAGTGGCCCTGGAGGCATGTGGGCGCCTGAGCCAGGCCAAGAAACCTCCCTATCCCCAGGGGTGGGGGTTTTAAGGGGGGAGGTGTGTAGCAGGGTGGACCCTGCTCCGGGGTTTTAAGGGGTTAGAAACAGCTTGGCAGGGCTTGAGAGCTGCTGCTCTCAAGCTGAGCTGATTAGAGAAGTGGCGGCAGCTGGGGGCCACGCCCCAAACTGAGGAACAGGGCTTATAAGAGGCAGGGAAGCCAGAGCCCAGACAGAGTCTCTCTCTGCTTCAGAGAGGGACGGGCCTGGCTGCTTAGGGCTTGAGGCCAGATACCTGAGGGTGAAGCAGGGCTGGGAACAGGCCGAGGAGCTGGGGAAGCTCCAGCCTGGAAAGCCCCAGGCAGCGGCCTAGCAAAGGGCCAAAGGTACTGGGGGTTGCAGAGGGCAACCTAGGGGTAGGATAAGGCAGCAGGTCCAAACCCCCTTTGCCTGTGATGAGTGGGCTGATACTGCAGTCTGCCCCAGGGTGTGGGGCTAGACCATGACTGTCAGTAGCCACTACTGAGGCAAGGCGGGGATAGTAGCGTGGGGTTCCCCTGGGAGGGGGAGACCCAACCATAAATAGGGGGCACCGGGTCCAGGGAGGGACGCCGGGGCCAGAGAACAGGCGGGTCACCAGCCTGCCGAGGGCGCTCCAGGGCCGGACCGCGGGACATTCCGGGACCGACCAGCAGGAGGCGCGGCAGGAGTGAGTACCGCCCGCTTACAGGCATCTTTAGAAAAAATCGCTAAAAAAATGGGCAAGTCCGGATAAACACGCCCCGAATAACGTGTTGCGAGTTTACCTGCAATAGTTTGTAGGGCAACTTGGTGTTGGCTCTGCAGAGAGCGAGGTTCATCCGGAGCACGCCCGCCCTGAAGCAATTGAACCAAGGGCGCAAGGTCCTCATTAGTTATACCACAAAGACCGCGGACCCACTGCAAATCGCCCACCAAGAGCTGAACGTCATGCAAATTATGAACGGCCGTCCGAAAGGTCAGATTCTGCGGGCGCACAATCGAATCTGTAATTTCCATACCGATATGGGGCTTGCCGCTGAAGTTTTTCTGGAGCAATCACCAACCCAGCCTATCGCAAAACGGAGTCAATTTCAGCAATAGCCGCGTCCATGGCAAAATGGGCGCTGGTAAATAAAAGATCATCCATGTAATGATAAACAATCCAATCAGGGTGTGCCGCTCGCAGGGGCGCTATGGCCCAAGCAACATAAGATTGACAAATGGTAGGAGAATTTTTCATACCTTGTGGCAGAACAGTCCATTGATACCGTTGGGCAGGTGCAGCCTTATTAACAGAAGGCACAGAAAAGGCAAACTTCTCTCGGTCCGCAGGATGCAAGGCAATGGTAAAAAAGCAATCCTTAAGATCAATAACAAGTAGAGGCCATCCGTGCGGAAGCATAGTAGGTGTGGGCAGCCCAGGCTGGAGGGCGCCCATGTCCTTCATTACAGCATTGACAGCGCGCAGATCTTGTAACAAACGCCAATGCCCAGACTTTTTAGGTATGGTAAAAATAGGGGTATTCCAGGGGCTAACAGAAGGTTCAAGGTGGCCTTTATCCAATTGTTCCTGCACAAGTTCGTGTACTTGGGCGAGCTTATCCTTGGGCAGCGGCCACTGAGCGACCCAGACCGGTGTGGTGGTTGTCCATTCCAGCTGTAGGGTCGGCCGCCCCTCAGTGGCCGCTAGGCAAAAGGTGAATTTTGCAGCACAACGCCCCACTGACTTAAACAGTCCCGACCTAAAAGCCAGATCGGAGCCGGCATCACATAGGGGCGAACTTTCGCGCTTGTGGCCGGATCTTCCATATCGACAATGGTAATAAAGTCCACACTAATGCGAGTCAACTGAGTCCCACCAATTCCGCTCACGGGTGTGGCGGCATCCCGCAAGGGCCAAGATTCCGGCCAAAACCGAGCGGGGATTATAGTCACATCGGCCCCCGTGTCCAACAAGGCTTCATGAATAATCTGCCGCCCATCGGACCCTTGAAGCCGAACAGTGCGGGTGGGCTTGCGCGAAGTGATGTCCATAGCAAAGGCAATTTGGGGAGGGCCAGTGGATCCAAATCCTCGAGACCCGCGGTCAATCGGGGTCGATCGGGGCACACATCCCTTGAAAGGTATCAATTGAGCAAGACGCGTGCCAGCAATTATAGTTATAGGGGGGCAGAGGGCGCGTACCATTATCCCAATATTCCCCGTATAGTCGGCGTCAATAAGGCCAGGCAAAACAAAAATACCTTGTTTCAATGTTGACGAACGGCCGATCAAAAGGGCACTTAGTACAAATCCTAATGGGCCATCAGTGTTAGAAGGAAGAACTTGAACTTTATCAGTCTCTAAAACTACATCTGTTGCTGTGGCCAGGTCCACTCCGGCACTGCCACGGGTTGCTCCGATGAGGTGTTCCAGGCAGCCGGGTTGGTGGGTGGAGGCACTTGTATCGTCGCGCTCCTCCGAGGGGCGCTCCGTGATCCGTTTCCCGGCAGCGGTGTTCCATCCTTCTTGTAACGCGCCCAACAGCCGGCGGCGTGATGTCCAAACTTATTACATCGTGTACAAGCGCCAGTTGCAGCTTTAGGTGACACATCAGAGGCTCGCTGCCCATTTTGCATAGGGCAGTCCCGCCGGAAATGCCCGGGTTTTCCACAACCAAAACAGGGGCCGGCTGGCCGGGTCGGTCTTCTAGCCCCCCGCCGTCGCCCGAGCAGGGGTTGTAACGCCACGGCCAGTGCAGAGGCCTGTGCCTTAGCATGAATTGCTGCCTTATCCGTCTCCTCAAACATAGTGGCCTTATTACATGCCTCGATCATTTCCATCAGGGTCGCAGTCTTGGGCAAGGTGGCTAAGATACGGCGGCAAGTGGGATTTGCATTCTGGGTGGCAAGATCAAGTCCAACTGCAGTCCTGGCTTCTGGTGTCAGATTAGGAGATTTATCAATAGCCTCTCGAAGGCGATCCAAAAAGGTGGAATACGGTTCCGATGGGCCTTGTGTAATTTTAGCATAGGGAGGGGTCGGCTTCCCCATCTGGGGCACCGTCTTAAAGGCAGCCAAAGCTAGTTCCTGTGATTGCTGCAGGATTCGGGGTTCAAGGCGGGCTTGCAAATGCGGGTCAACAAAGCGGCCGGCTCCCAAAAGCATCTCAGTAGTGGCCACGCGCCGGGGATCATCGTCCGGCAAATCCAGATTGCGGACAAGGGCCAAGTCAACTCTCTTAGCCCAATCATCTTTCCACAACAGTTTCTGTGTAGGTGTAAGAAGCAGATCAGCTAGCTTAATCGCATCGTACGGACACATTGCTTGGCCAGCAAATACCTGTTCGATAATAGACTGTACATACGGATTATCTAGTCCATAAGCCATAATCAATTTCTGCGCCTCACGGATCAACTTCCAGTCCAAAGGGGCCCACTGTCGATGATTAGGATGTCGAGGGTCTGGCGTAATCACTGGAAAGGCCTCGGGTGTTAGACCTTCAAGGATAGCTTCCTTTATAACCCCATGCCAGCGCTGCACCGGGTCCGGAGGGTCCCCAGTTGGAGGGTCCCCGGGGTCAGGTGGGGCGGAAGGGCGAGTCGGATAAAAACACTCGTGAAGACGTGACCGCGATGATCCAGCTGGAAGACCTTGCATTTGATCCAATTTGTTATAAATGGCCTGCAGTTGTCGACCCTGGCGCTCCATCTCCTTATAAAAGGCATCAGACCGGGTAAACTGAGTCAAATCGGGATATACCCGCGATGGCACATGTTCCACCCGAGCCTCCTCTGCTTCCCCGCATTCATGACACCCCCAGGTCCCGTGGACACGGCATGGCTTTGGAAGGGGTGCATACGGCAAGGCTGTCTCCATAGGCTCGGGTGTATCGGGGGGTAGCGGGACCGTAGCAGGATCAGTCATGTCAGGGCCGATAGCTACATTGGAGGGTAGTGGGATCGTAGCAGGGGCAACATTATCCATAGGGAAGGGGTCGGAAGCCAAGGGTATCACCGTGTCTTCACCACCGAAAAAATCCCTGGCTCCAACCGGCAACACGGAAGGTATTTCGGGCGTTGGGCGGCAAAGTTCAGACATGGCCGCCTGCACTCCTGCCTCGGCCACGAGAGTTTCTACTATCTCCGTCGCCTTCTTCCATACTGGACTCAGGGAGAAGGCCTCCTTATCGCCCTGAGCCACCGACTTCCAAAGCTCACAGCCCAGCCGCTCCCAAACAGTTTTATCAATTATTGTACTTGGTTGAATGGAAAGTCCCCTTCTTCGTCCCCACCGCAGCAGGCGGGATAACGCATCAGAGGGGAGCTTTTCTCCCCGCCGCTCCGCGATGCGTATCAGATATTCATGCACCGTCTTCTCCTCTGCTGACGCAGCAGTTCCCATATTAGCTGCTCACCTCTGGGTTCGGGTGTGCCTCCCTTTTCAGATGCCCTGCGGCTTGCCGCTCAACACTGAGCTCAGGTGTGCCCCTCTTTTTCGGACGCCCTGCGGCTCCTAGCCGCTCAACACTGAAACTCAGGTGCGCCCCTCTTCTCGGACGCCCTGCGGCTCCCAGCCACTCGACACTGAGACTCAGGTGCGCCTCCTTTCAGGCGCCCTGCGGCTCCCAGCCGCTCGACACTGAGACTCAGGTGCACCTCCCTTTTTCAGGCCACCGATACTATTGTCCTCAGAGAAGGCACCATTTGTTGCATCGCAGGAGCAGGAACGGAGTCTGACAGCCAAGTGTGATCATAAGCAGAGAGCTCGTTTATTCCACTCCAGCATGCTCTTATATACAATTATATCAAACAATCAGGCAATAACTAATTGGTTGATTAAATTAACACAAGTACAGCTGTGACCTTGTGGGATAATTATCATCCTACACACCTGTCTAATTTATCTCACATTTCTTTTCCCACACCAGAGGAATGGGCCTCAGCAGTACTGGACGATCCGGACGGGTCTGAACTGGAGATCTCTGGGAATTGTTCCTGAGCTGAGAAATCTGGTGACAGTTGTTCCTGAGCTGGGGGCATGGGTGGCTTTCTATTGATCCGACACAAGGCTGCCAGGTCAATTAATGCGTCTTCCTCATCATCGTCCCCGGAATCTAGCAAGGGGTTTTCTTCGTCTTTTCCTACCTGGAGACAGGAGTATGAAGGGGGATCTGCTCGGAGAACTGGGTAAAGGGGAGCACTCGGTCTAGTGGTGGGAGAGGAGGTTTCCAATAAGGCTTTTAACTTATCATTTGAATCTTTGAGAGACGCGAGTTTCGATTCTGTCCATCTACGATTTGCCTCTTCCCACCATTGCATGAAACAGTCAACCTCTCCTTTAGCCAATTTAGTTTTAGATTGGCCGAGTTTGTATTTTAAGACATCTACTCGGTCCTTGTCCCAAGATGCTAACAGTGGCCACTGAGTTTTGGGATCTCCCTGAGTTAGCCTAGACCATTTTTCCAGAAATTTACAGGAGTCAGGACCCTTCCTAAAATGCATAAAATGAGCCGGCGTTCCTTTAGGGAACTGTCCCGACTTAGACGTCTGGTTACCCATACAGGAGGACTTCACACACCAATCACACAAGAAGGAAATTCGGGTTCGTCAGAGCGATGCCCGGTGCAACACACAAAAGGAGCCCACAGGCTACTGCCTCAATCACCCTTGCTTGCACACCAAGGGCTTTATCCAAGGTGCGGTGTCACTCAGACCGCGGGGACAGGAACCCCTTGCTCGGCCAATCCCCGGACGGAGACGGCACCCAGACTCAAACACTCCACAGAGAGGACGGATAGACACAGCGATAGGACAGTCCTCAGTCCGGACAAAACACAGATATAATTACCTGACCAGATTCCTGATGCCAGATCCTGGGATCCCTACCAGAACAGAGTGGGAACCAACAGGTTCGATGGCGTAGACTTCACTGTGGTCGTGCACCCTTCCATTCAGAAGGAGGACCGCTCGGGCCAAATGCCCAGGTGCCGGCTGCCACGGTCGTCCTACAAAACGGTCAGGAATCACACAGCCCCAGTGAAGACGGTTGCCATCTCAGTGGAACCTCCAAATTGTCAAAGTTAGAATCAAGACTCACAATTTGTCAGACCACTCTGTTTTTATTAGCACAGCGCTCTGCCAATAACACCCAGATAATGTGAGTGGCCATGCAAGACCCAAACAGTCTTATTTATACAGATAAAAGAGCGGGAATTAAACAAAGGGACAAAGAGAGAAAAACAGCAAAATTCACCTGGGGCACAGCATGCATATCCTACTTCCTTACTAACTCTTATCGATCTAAGGCTAATGCTTCACCAATTGCCCTTAAATGGTGCAATTGTTCTATGTTAATGTCTGTATTCCTGACACCTGGACTGCAGCATTCCAGCGATTTTTGCTTAAAGGTACAGACAGCATTTCTTTAATCCTATCTATTTTTGTAATATAATTCATTCTACTTTCACAATACGCAACTTCAGCTACGTGAATAACGTAGCTGAAGTCGAAATATCTTATATCGAATTACCTACCATCCTCACGGCGCGGGATCGATGTCCGCGGCTCCCCATGTCGACTCCGCTACCGCCGTTCGGGTTGGTGGAGCTCCAGAGTTGACAGGAGTGCGTTCAGGGATCGATATATCGCGTCTAGATGAGACGCGATATATCGATCCCCGAGAAATCGATTGCTACCCGCCGATATGGCAGGTAGTGAAGACGTACCGTCAGACAGCCTCTCCAAGCCCTGTTATCACCCAACACGACAGCAGGTGGTGCCATACACCCAACTAAGCTACCTGAGTGCTTTACCTAAGCCACTCAAGGAGAGATAGAGCCAACAGCCAATTTCCCAGCTCCCCAACCTTGCAAACTTGCTGTAGTATAAATTCAGAATTATACCATCTTATAGTGCACAGGGATCTCTATAATGTAAGCTCATTAATATAGTTTGCCTTCCCCTCGATATGGGAAAGATGTGCACAGCAAGTTTGTGCTAACCAAGCTGAGATTTTCCCCAGACACTTCACTCAAAATATGCTGGCTAAGATAAAGCATAAAACAAGTTTATTAGCTGCAGAAAGGTAGATTAAGTGATTATAAGTGATAACAAATAGATCAAAGCAGATTATTTAGCAAATACCGAAACTCAAACTAAGCCTAACATACTATCTGGATAGAATTTGAATTAGCAGTTTCTCACCCTGACTGATGATACAAGCAGTCCACCAAGTTCCCATACACAAGCTAGAAAACCCTTTACCCTGGGACCAGCACTTCCCCCACTTCAGTTTTTGTTTCTTAGGTGTTTCCAGGAGTTCTCTTGTGTGGGGAATGAGACCAAGAGATGACGTCACACCCCACCTTATGTAGCTTTTCCATATGGCGGGAACCCTTTGTTCCAAACTCAGTTCCCAGTCCAGTTTGTGGAAAAATACAGGTACTAAAATGGAGTTTAGTGTCATGTGGTCTGGTCACAGGTCCTGCTGCGTCATAGTATCCATGACTCATAGGCTGGCTGAAACATTCAGAGGAAGGCTAAGCTCTTCCACGGTCCATTGTCTTTGTTGATGAGCCATCAGCACTGTCTGGCTTCTTCATTGTTGTACCTGAAAGGCTCGTTGTGGGTGTTACCCAGAGTAAGCACATCCATAACTTCAGATATGAACATGATATGTGCACACAAATAGGATAATCATATTCAGCAAATCATCACTTTTCCAGTGACACCACACATGATGCATCTTGTACAAAATACATCATAATTATGTCCTAATCATATTATAACCATACCACTATGATGAATATGGGGGGGTGTAGTGTCAGATAGGGCCTAATTTCAAGGCACAGGAGTTGGGAATGGAACTTCCCCTCTTTGTGGAACAGGAAATAACCCTCCAGCCAGGGCTGGGACAACTTCCCAGACTCCCAGTGATGGAGCCTGAATCTACTGGCACTTCATTAGTTACCACCAAACCCATTCTTTGTGGCAACTGCAAACTTTATCAGTGATGATTTTATACTCTCTTCTAGCTCATGGATAAGAATGTTAAATAGCACAGGGCCAAGAACCAATCCCTGAGGGAACCTGCTAGAAAGAAATCCACTCGACCATGGTTCCCCATTTACTATCACAGTTTTTAATCTATTTAATGTATGCCGTGTTTATTTTGTATCATTCTAGTTTGTTTAGTAAAAATATTGTGCCGATCAAGTCATATCCCTTACAGAAGTTTAGGTATATTACATCAATACTATTAGCTGTAACCAAACTTTTGATCTCATCCAATAAGGATATTTCGTTAGTTTGATAGGCTCTATTTTCTCTAAACCTTTGTTAGTGGACACTAATCATATTACCCTTCTTTGATTCTTTATTAATGAATGAAATCCAGTATTGGCTGCTCCATTCTCTTGATGAGTATAGATGTCAGACTTCAGGTCTTTTAGAAAGTCTTGGATACAAGTTATCCGAACCCGCTGATTTAAACATGTCTGACTTTAATAGCTGCTGTTTAATGTCCTCATGACTTCTTGTCGGAATGGAAAAAGTGTCGTCGTCAACATCTTATGATATAGTTTTTCTATACATCATCTGTTTTTCTCCAAATCCAGGAGATAAATATTTATTGAGGACTTTTACCTCTTCTGCATTATTTTTGATAATTCTGCCATATCTATCTAGTAAAGTACCATTGTTAGGATTAAGTTTGCACTTAATATACTTTTAAAAACTTCCTTCTTATTGTCATTGATTGGTCATTGTTTTCTGATAGCTTTCTTTACCAGTTTTCTACAATTCTGACCTTCTAACTTCTATTCTTTACTATTGACTTCCCCTTTCTTCCATATACCGTATTTTCCGGCATATAAGACGACTTTTTATACTAAAAAACAACCCCCAAAAATCGGGGGTCGTCTTATACGCCGGGTATAAACATACTGCAGCTTCGGCTACATATAGAACGTCCCTATTATTACCTTTTAGCCCGCTGGATGTGCCCTAATACAGTACTGTAGCTTCGGCTACATACAGAACGTCCCTGTGCTGATATTGTATGTACCGCGCTGAGCCAATCACGGCAAGC
The DNA here is from genome assembly GCF_016161935.1 of Mauremys reevesii. Classification (NCBI taxonomy): domain Eukaryota; kingdom Metazoa; phylum Chordata; order Testudines; family Geoemydidae; genus Mauremys; species Mauremys reevesii. The sequence continues at coordinate 27,895 of NW_024100744.1, forward strand.
GGTGTCATCTATTAATGCATACAAAGCCTGCTCGGATTGGCTGAGTCAGAGAGGCGGGCTATTACAACCTTTGCCAATCCGAGCAGGCTTTGTATGCATTAATAGAATACACCGCTTGCCGGGATTGGCTCAGCGTGGTACATACAGTATCAGCACAGGGACGTTCTGTATGTAGCCGAAGCTACAGTACTGTATTAGGACACATCCAGCGGGCTAAAAGGTAATAATAGGGACATTCTGTATGTAGCCGAAGCTACAGTACTGTATTACCGCACATCCAGCGGCCTAAAAGATTAGGGACGTTCTGTAAGTGGGTGTACAACAAATGGCTGGTAGAAAAGACCCCATCATGGCTCCAGCAAGAAGAAGGAAATTTGAAGCCAGTTTCAAGCTGAAAGTTGTAAACTTTGCCAAGGAACATAACTGTGCTGCTGCAAGTCAATATGGAGTAACAGAAAAGATGGTCCGAGACTGGAAAGCAACTGAAGATGCATTAAAGAGTATGCCAAGGAGTAAGGCCTGGTCTACACTAGGACTTTAATTCGAATTTAGCAGCGTTAATTCGAACTAACCGCTCAACCGTCCACACCAGGAAGCCATTTAATTCGAACTAGAGGGCTCTTTAGTTCGAATTTGGTACTCCACCCCGGCAGGTGGAGTAACGCTAAATTCGACATGGCTAGCTCGAATTAGGCTAGGTGTGGATGCAAATCGAACTTAGTAGCTCCGGGAGCTATCCCACAGTGCACCACTCTGTTGACGCTCCGGACAGCAGTCCGAGCTTGGATTCTCTGACCAGCCACACAGGAAATGACCCGGGAAAATTTGAATTCATTTTCCTGTCTGGGCACTTTGAATCTGACGTCCTGGCTGGACATCGGGGCGAGCTCCGCAGCACCTGCAACGATGCAGAGCTCTCCAGCAGAGGAGTTCATGTGATCTGTGAATAGAAAGAGGGACCCAGCATAGACTGACTGGGAACTCTTCGATCTGATCGGTGTGTGGGGCGAGGAGTCTGTGCTTTCGGAGCTGCGCTCCAAAACAGGGAATGCGAAGACCTACGAGAAGGTCTCCAAAGCCATGAGAGACAGAGGATACAGGCGGGATGCAACGCAGCGCCGCGTGAAAATCAAGGACCCCAGACAAGGCTACCAAAAAATCAAAGCGGCAAACGGACGCTACGGAGCCTGCAACCACTGCCCCACCAGTGACCATGGACTCTGATGATGGGACAGTGTCGACGGACAGTTCCTCGACGATGTTCACGGACGGGGAAGATGAGGAAGGGTTTGTGGAGGACGAGGCAGGCGACAGCGCTTACAACGCTGGTTTCCCGGAGAGCCAGGATCTCTTCATCACCGTCACGGAGATCCCCTACCAACCCTCCCCGGCCATGAACCCGGATCCTGAATCAGGGGAAGGAGCAGTCGGTAAGTGCTTTAACCATGTTAACTTTTATTATTAATGTAACAGGAATCTTAAGTGTGTGAAAAGGAGGTCTCTCTATATATGGGGATAGAACAGAAATCCTCCAGGGAGATCTCCACGAAGCTCTCCTGGGGTTACTCGAAAAGCATCAGCAGGAGGTTCCTGGGGAGAGCTGCCTTATTGGGTGCTCCGTGGTAGCACACTTTTCCGCGCGAGGCTTTCATTAATTACTCATGGAGCACTGCCTCCCCGAGCACGGCTGCATCGGGCCCTGGTTCGTGGTAGCTTTCACGCAGCATGCGCTCTCTATCTCCTTCAGTGACCGTCCTCAGGGTGATCTCGCTCGGAGACTCCTGCATCTATTTAGGGTAATTACAATAATTTTACGCCTGGTCCAAAGTATGTTTAAAAAATCTCCAGACAGACGGCATAGCAGAGACTCAGCACGCAGCTGCGTGACGAGCGTAACGGAAAGCCAAAGAATATCATGGACGCTCATGGAGGGAGGGGGGAATGAGGACGCAAGGTATCCCACAGTTCCTGCTGTCTCCGCTAAGCATTTGCATTCTTGGCTGAGCTCCAAATGCTTCTAGGGTCTAACACAGTGTCCGCGGTGGCTCAGGGCATAGCTCAGCAATTTACGCACCCCCCCCCACCCAGAAGTGAAAGGGGAAACGGTCCTGTGTTGACTCTGTTAGATGTCACCATATCCGTAATGAATGCTGCAGATACATGCGATGCTGCAGCACTGAACAACAACATCCTCACTCCCCCCCCCGCCATGGGTGGCTGACAGTGCAGTATGACTGATATCCATCGTCATCATCAGCCCATTGGCACATGGGGCAGTGCAAAAGGACTGGTAACCATGCGTACTAGCATCGGTCAGGTCGATCAAGGGCGCCTGGCCCTAATTTTTCATGGTAGATGGTGCAGTATGGCTGGTAACCGTCCTCATCATAGCAACAGGGGGCTGAGCTTCATCAGCCCCCACCCTTCATGTGTAAAGAAAAGATTCAGTTGCCCCTGGACTATCAGCAGGATGATGGTCTCCTTCATCCACAGTAATTAATGTCCTGCCTGGACTATCATTGCAGCTGGAGGCTTCCTTCCACTCATTTCTCACAAACAAGTCCCTGTGTCTTATTCCTGCACTCTTTATGACTTCATCACAGAAGTGGTGGGACAATGGTATGGTAGCCCAGGAAGGCTGCGGGAAGGCCGGAATGAGCAGGTGGGGTTGTTTCAGGATCACCCACTGTGAATAGCATTCAGCTCAAAATTTATGTATTATCGGACACAGAGCAGCTGTGCTCTCTGGTTCTATGATACAGAGGTTCTCTAGTACACTTGCCCATATTCTAGGCAGGACTGATTCTATTTTTAGATACCAAAAAGGAGGGATTGACTCAGGGAGTCATTCCCAATTTTTGCTTTTGCGCCCCTGGCTGATCGGCCAGGGGCACTTATGACAGCACCACATGGTGCAGTGCAAAAGGACAGGTAACCATGAGCATCTTATTACCGTCTTCTTACCAATTCATGGTATGGTAGACGGTGCAGTATGCCTGGTAACCATCCCTGCTGTCATGCAAAAGCAAAAGCATGCTGCTGTGTAGCGCTGCTGGCCCGCCTCTGTCAGCGGCATGTAGTACACATACGGTGACATACACAAAAGGCAAAACAGGGTCCATGGTTGCCACGCTATGGCGTGTGCAAGGGCAATTCCGGGAAAAGGGGCTCGATAAGATTGTCTGCCGTTGCTTTCCCGGAGGAAGGATTGAATCGCGACATTTACCCAGAATTCATCGCGAAAATGATTTGTGCCCCACCAGGCACAGGGGTCTCAACACAGAATTCACAGAGACAGCCTAGACTCAGTTATTTGTTCGCAAAAATGTATCTTTGCAAGGAATTCACTCGCTGTTTCCCATCTCACAGCTTCCACTGTCTCCAGACCTGCCACAGCATCCACCTCGCAGAGGCTGGCAAAGATTAGGTGGAGAAAGAAAAAGACAAGGGACAAGATAGTCGATGAACGTATGGGCTGCTACCTAGCCAAGGCGGACCAGCAGAGCCAGTGGAGGGAGACCGTCTCTCAGTACCAGCGATCACACAGCGAACGGGAGGAGAGGTGGCGTGAGGAACACAAGCAGGCGACTCAAACGCTGCTTGGACTAGTGAGGGAGCAGACGGACAGGCTCCGGCGCCTTGTGGATGTTCTGCAGGACCGCAGGAGGACAGAGCCCCCCTGCAGTGTATCTTCAACCGCCCTCCCCCGCCACAAAGTCACATACCCCCCTCACCCAAAAGAACCAGGAGGAGGGGCGCCCGGGGCCGTCAATACTGTCAGTGCACCCCAGCAGAGTGCTCAAGTACCCAAAAGCTCCCATACCCTACATTTTCAGAAGTCCTTCCCTTCCTGACTCACACAAGTCCCAATCCCAGTCCCATCACCTAACTGTCTACTTAAGTAATAAAAATACTTTGCTGTTAATTAATGTTTCTGATTTTTTTTCACAGAAGACTGTGTTTCAATGGGGGGCGGGGGAAAGGGGGTTGTTAATTGCATAGGACAGGCACCTTTCATACGGTACAGACACGGGGGAAGGGTCAGCAGCGGGTCACACACACAGTGCAGTCTGTAGGCACCATGGTCGGTATGGGAGGTGGTTTCCAGGTTCTGAGTGGGCGGTGGGGATGTGACTTTGTAGCGGGGGAGGGCGGTTACAGATCTTAGACAGCGGTCCTTGTCCTGGACCGCAGAGTCACGCAGCAGAGGAATCTGTATCCGTCCTCCTCCGCCACAAGGTCACATATCCCCCCGCACACAGAATTCGAAAAAGAGGGATGGCAGGCTCCGTTGAAAGAAGCATTCCGGCACTGCGGACCGCTGTAGGAGCAGGAGCCTGTCATTTCTTGAGTTTACAGGCGGTCTTTACATCAGCGCACACCCTACCCAACACAGTCTGCGTCCCAGTATCAAGCCTTTAACGAAAAGTCATGAATAAAGAAACCTCTCTTAAGTAACAGTGTGACATGTATTTTATTTTTACACGTGTGTTGGAAATGGGGGAAACGGGGTGAACGGGGTATGTAACCGAAGAGGAGAGTCAACAGTAACTGGGTAAAGAAACAGGGGCACGTTCAGCTTCTCTGTAAAAAAACTGACCAGCCACAGGTCACGCTGCTCGTTGATCGCTGGGATTAGATGAGTTCCTTGTCGCTGTCCCAGGCGCCTGTATAGGGCTTCATGAGCAAGTGCATTAGCGGGCAGGCTGGGTCACCTAGGATGACTATAGGCGTCTGCACATCCCCAACAGTTATTTCGTGGTCCGGGAAGAAACTATCTTCCTGCAGGCGTATGCGCAGCCCACAGTTCCTGAGAACACACGCATGACGAACCTTGCCCGGCCACCCCACGTTGATGTTGGTAAAACGTCCCCTATGGTCCCCCAGTGCTTGCAGCACCATTGAAAAGTAGCCCAATTGTTCAGCAGCTGACTGTGGAAGAGGTGGACGATAAAGTGCGAGGAGGAGAAAACGGCGATGATAGCAGCGGGCTCCATGCTTGCAGTGATGTGGCGTCCGCGCTATCACTGACCAGAACAGTGCGAAGAGATTGCCGCAGGCGCTTTAAGGAGGAGGGAGGGATGGCGTGATTGACGGTTCAATGACGACAGTTACCCAAAACCACCCTCGACACATTTCTCCCCCCAGCAGGCATTGGGGGCTCTACCCAGCATTCCAATGGGCAGCGGGGACTGCGGGAACTGTGGGATAGCTTCCCACAGTGCACCGCTTCCAAAGTCGACGCCGGCCCCGTTAATGTGGACTCAGAAATTCGAATTACTGTATTTAGTGTGGATACACAAATTCGACTTCATAAGGTCGAATCCACAAATTCGACTTAAGTAGATTCGAAATAGTCTTGTAGTGTAGACAAGGCCTAAGTGTGCATTAAGAAGAGGCACCCCACATTGGTCAGAACTTGAAAAGCACGTAGCAGACATGGTGCATGAGCATCGTCAAAATGGTTATGTAGTGACACGAAACAAAATACGTATGTTTGCACTTCAGTGGGCCAAATCTAACCCAGATCACAGCAAAGGATTTAAGGCCACTGTATCCTGGTGTACTAGGTTCTTGGAAAGGCATAATCTGGTACTGAGGCAAAAGACCAGAACTGCACAAAAATTACCTGCAGATCTCGACGGCAAAGTAAGTCTTTTCCATCGATATGTAATACAACAGCGCAAGAAACATGGCTATGCGTTAAGTCAGATCGAAAATATGGTTGGAAATAAAACTGTTAATCCAAAAGGTGCAAAAACAGTGTTAATTAAAACAACAGGACATGAGAAATCCAGTTTTACAGTGGTACTAGCATGTACAGCTGATGGCGCCAAACTAAGACCAATGATTATTTTTAAAAGAAAAACAATGCCGAAAATCAAGTTCCCTGTTGGAGTTTTTGTACATGTGAATGAAAAAGGCTGGATGGATGAAGAAGGGGTAAAGCTATGGCTTGATAATGTATGGAGTAGGCGACCGGGTGGTCTTTGTCAAGAACGTAGCCTACTGGTGTGGGATATGTTCAGGGCTCATTTAACTACCAGCACAAAGAAAAGGCTGGCAAGAATAAACACAGATGCGGCAGTTATTCCTGCAGGATTGACATCATTGGTACAGCCACTGGATGTGTGCCTAAACAAGTCATTTAAAGATCGCATTCGAGAACAGTGGAATGAGTGGATGGTTAGCGGCGAAAAGTCATTCACAAAAGGAGGAAACATGCGTGCGCCACAATTGGATGTTTTGTGTAACTTTGTCATAAAAGCCTGGAATGATATTGATGCAGAAACTGTAATCAAGTCTTTCAAGAAGTGTGGCATATCAAATTCTTTGGATGGTATGGAGGACGACTTCTTGTGGCAAGATGAAGGGGAAGCCGAAGCTGAAGCCACACCATCTGATTCGGAATTAGATCCATATGATGACTGTCTTACAAATGTACCACAAGATGTCACTGATGAACTTATGATGTCAGAGGATGAACATGATGAGGATTTTGAAGGATTTTAAGTACCGGTAAGTCAAAACCATTTTAATTAAAATTATTTAAATCAAATCTGATGTTATTAAATGGTGTTGCCTCGGAAGGGGTGGTAGTCTTATACGGCGAGTATAGGCCAAAACGTATGTTTTAACTGGAAAATTAGGGGGTCGTCTTATACGCCCAGTCGCCTTATACGCCGGAAAATACGGTATTTTATTTGGAGAGTGTTGGGATTCCTACCAGGGAGACACCAGTAGGGTCCAGAGACAGCCCTATCTCCTATATCAAGCTCTGGCTAGTAGCTATGTGATGACCCTGCCTCCGCCTGTCAGCTGGGAGACACAAAGATTCTCTCTTTCCACCCTCTGATGCCTCCTGGCTGCTCTAAGCTAGGTGGGGTGAGACTCTGTTAACATGTGCCTCACGGAGCTTCCATTTCCCTGGTGCTGCTGTTCCGTGAATAGTGGGGTTGTGAGTGGGGCAGTAGGTACTGAGTGTTGGACTCTTGCTCTTTCAGGGGCCAGTGACCTTCGAGGAGGTGGCTTTGTACTTCACCAGAGAAGAATGGGCTCTGCTGGACCCCGCTCAGAGAGCCCTCTACTGGGATGTCATGCAGCAGAACTATGAGACTGTGACCTTGCTGGGTAAGGAGTCCTGTCCCCTCTGTTCTTGGAAGGGCAAATGAAGAGTGAAGGTTCATGCCACCCCCACAATGCCACCTCTACTCTGTCTTGTTGCAGCATCCAGGGCCGGCTCCAGGCACCAGCCTACCAAGCACATGCTTGGGGCGGCACCTTGGGAGGGGGCGGCAATCGGGGTTTGTATTTGTTGTTTTTGGTTTGGCCAGGTGGCGCTGGGGGGCGGGTACTTGGGCAGGGCGGCGCGGCACTGGGGGCGGCGGGGGTGTGTGGTTTTTTTTTACTTGGGGCGGTAAAACTGTTAGAGCCGGCCCTGGCAGCATCACCCCAATATGCCAGTGACACACACACTACCAGAGACCCTCCCCTGCTGCAGAACAGTTTGGGAACAGAGCACAGGAGCCGTATCGCAGTGTCAAATATCTCCTCTTTACTCAAGTAAAAGTGGGGGTTAGGTCCAGCATAATGAACAGAAGCTTCCTACCCCCGGCCTTCTCTCAAACCCTGAGCCTTCTCTACCTAAACCAGAAAGTGCTTGGGGTGTAAGAAGCAGGCGGCTGGAGTCAGAGCTGCCGGTCCAGGGTTACTTATCACACAGACACTTGGTGTGTCCTTGAATGCTGGCTGGGGGTATCCAGACAGGGGATCTCCAGCAGCAGAACACTGAATCTCACCCAGGATTACAGATGACACAACTCCTCACTGCTCTGGATTGCACTCCAGCATGTGAAAATGGCCTAGGTTGGTAGTGACATTTCTTGAGACATGCAGAGTCTTGCTCCCATATCACCAGGTGTAATAACAATAACAGGAAGGGCCGAATATGGAAAACTGATTGTTCAGCTTGCTTTTGACTTGCATCATATTTTGCAATATATTCCAAATAAGGAAATTAACGAGCAACGTATGTGTCATTGTTTGGGGTTTTAAGCTTTAAAAGGCTTGTGTGATTTTTAGCTCAGGGGGACAGTATTCCAATAGCTGTTGCTCCCTGCGCACATTTAACCAAGAAAAGAGCCTCAGGCTGAGCTGATTCAAAATCAGTCGTGTGTTTGTTTTCCACAACAGCTTCAAGAGGTCCCTGTGATGGAATGTAAATGTCTTCTTCACACCTTCCCCCTGCAGGAGAATGGCTGTTTGACCAGCTGTTTGCCTTGCTGTCTCTGAGGAACTGCTCTGTGGGTGTTCCCCAGAATTGTAACTTTTTCAGTAATATCATACAGTAAAATCTCATAACTTTACATACAGTGTTACTACACATTTTAACAGGAGGATAATATTCAGTAGATTATGCATTTTCAAATGATACCTCACAAGCCATACTGCGTACAAAATTGATCATAATTTTCTAGAAGAGTGAACACAGGGGTATAGACTGACACAGTGTCTATGTGTGTGTGTGTGTTCCCAGCAGATATGTTGGTATTTCAATCCTTCATAAGCATAGTGTTCAGCATTTTCAAGGACCTGGGGAACTGGTCCTGGGAATTCACTGGTTTACCAAGTGTGACACTGTATGGAATTGTGAGACACTTTGGTATTAATAATAAAATAATAATATAATCTGATTAAATTGCAATTAATCATGCTAGATATGCCATGCCAGGTGTCAGTGAAAATGTTATGATTTTCCACGTATGATAATTTTGTTTCTATGTTTGTATCACCTTTGTATTGTGAGTTATAGATGTGTAGAGTATATCTGTATTTCCAGACTTGTGCAGTGTTTCTGGGTGACACCCCCAGATATATTGGCATCAACACTGCCTAGCCTGTTTGATGGCCCATTCAGGGTCATCAGCTGTACAATGAGCCCATGGAAAGGACCAAGGGGATACACCTATTGAGTCAGCAAGACATGCCAGGGTATGCCTGTGTAATGAGAACTTCAAGGCTTTTCCATGCCTTGTGTTTGGGACACAGGAAGTACAGGCCACATGGCAAAGGAATGTAAAGGGCAGCTGCATCATCTCCATTTTGTCTTCAATCCCCCTTCCTACCTCTGGAGAAACTTCTCTACAAACTGAATCCTGGAACAAAGGACTGAATGACCCATCCAAGCTGTGGATGAGTTCCAGACAGACTTTCAAGCCAGCAACTCACCAATACTGCTAAGAACCTGATATATCCATTTTGGAATGTATCTGACTGCTTTCCCATTTAACTTCTTTCTGTCTTCCTTTCTTTCGTTTAAACCTTTAGTTTAGATGCTAAAGGACTGTCTGGAAGGATGGAATTTTGGGTAATATCCAAACCTATACTGACCTGGTGATGTGGCTGACCCTTTGGGGTCAGAAGAACACTTTGTTTATGTGAGCAGAGTTTTTAAATAACCTCTCACTGTACTGGACCTAGTTGCTGATTAGGAGCCAGAGAACTGGGATGCAATAAAGGGGGCTGTGTGATTTCTTTTTTTCAGCTTCTCGATAACCCATGTGGGGGATCAGAAGCACAGTTGGTGACTGGTCGGTGAATTTAATTTCAGTGTTAACCAGCAGTTTTGGGAGCATCTGCTCTCCCTTTTTCAGCCTGCCCTAACTTTGGCATTTTCAGTGAGAACTGCCTCTGGGCCACCAGATCACACTAAGCACTGAAGTTAAATTAATAGAATGTTTTTTTATGACTGTTGTGGAAAATTAACCACACCGTTGATTTTGGGTCAGACACAGCCTGAGGCTCCTTTATTAAAATACAAATATGCATATAGGGAAGGTCAGCATGGCCCCATGCAAGGGGATAGCTGCCTTACTCTCGCTCAATTGCAACAAGCTTTTAAAGGTAAAAACTGCAACGCATAATCACACATTACAAATCCTAATTCTTAATAACACCTTATTTGGTATAATCTTTATTATCAGCAAGCCAATCAGAGCCCCTTACCATCTAGGTGTTTTCCTGTTATTGTCCTAGATGCTCCCTGCTTACGCCATGTCCTTCTTCTTGCATTACCTTATTGCTTACTAATGTAATTTTCCAATACTGTTGTACAATAAGCTTTTTCCTACCTCGTGTTTGCCCACCTACGTGCGGTTACATTGTACAATACTGTTCTGCTTAATTATGTTTCTTGCTAATGAGCTGCTATACTAAGGCCATATTGCACAATTATCCGTTGATTTTAGTTCCCTTCTCTTTCTTTGGCCTTCTGATTGCCACACAAGCTATTACAAATTTTCCTATACCTTAATGTCAAGCTGGCCTACAATGGCCTGCAAAACTTGTACTTAGCAAGCATTGTCTGGGGTAAGCGGGACCCTGTAAAATCCCCATCATGACCAAGTCTTATGAAATCAATTGAACTCCTTTGTTTTCTTTCATCTGAGCAGGGTTTCTAGTTTTCCAATGTGATGTGATCTCCCAGCTGGAACAAGGGGAAGAGCCATGGGTCCCAGACCTCCAGGGTTCAGAGGAAAGAGAGATCCTGAGATCTCCCTGCACAGCTGAGGAAACATTAAACCACCTCAGAATCTGTAAGTGCCTGAAGGAAACATCTGGGATGCCCAACAAAGCCCTTGGGAGGTCTCTCAGTTCCTTATTGTCCCTAGCAGGGGTCATATCCTCAGGGTAAATATAGTTCATGGCTTCCTATAGATCCTAGTAGACACCAGGCAGTAGCTTCCTCCCTTCCCCCTACGTATTTGGATGGGATGTGAAGGCTGAATTCATCCCCCTCCTCTCTTCTATTTGGGTGAAGAGTTTGGGGAGTTCAGCTCCTGATTTTTATTTGACCTGTCTTCAGCACTTGTTTTTGTTTGGTCTTCTCCTTTCCATTCCTGTTTGAGGTATCTGTCTCTATCACAGCAGGTAATGCAATGGCATGTGAGAAAGAGGAGCAGAATTCTCAGCCTGAAAATGTTGAGCCAGTGGGTAAAAACAGAGCATTATCGCAAAGATCGAAAAGGAATGTGTCCAGGAGTCATGAGCAGGGAAACTCCTGTGAGATTCAGCACAGACCAGAAAGAGAGCAAGGAAACCAGCCAGGGGAGAAAGTGGATAAATTTATTCCCTCTTGGGGAACACAGAAGGTCCTCATGGAAACTACAAGAAAGCAGGATATCCTCAGGCGAAAGAGAAAAAATACATGCAGTGGGTGTGGAAAAACCTTCTCTCGCAGCGCAGCCCTTTCTGTACATCAGAGAATCCACAGAGGAGAGAGGCCCTATGAATGCAGTGAGTGCGGGAAAAACTTCAATCGCAGCTCAAACCTTATTACCCATCAGAGAATCCACACGGGGGACAGGCCCTATGAATGCCGTGAGTGTGGGAAAAGCTTCACTAGCAGCTCAAACCTTTCTCAACATCAGAGAATCCACATGAGGGAGAGGCCCTACGAATGCAGTGAGTGTGGGAAAAACTTCACTCACAGCTCATCCCTTTCTAGACATCAGAGAATCCACACAGGGGACAGGCCCTACGAATGCAGTGAGTGTGGGAAAACCTTCACTCAAAGAGCAGATCTTTCTGTTCATCAGAGAATCCACAGGAGGGAGAGGCCCTACGAATGCAGTGAGTGTGGGAAAAGCTTCTCTTGGCATTCATCCCATGTTAGGCATCAGAATATCTGCAAGGGAGATCAACACTGTAAAAATCTCTAGGGCTATCAATACTTTACTTTTCCTGATTCCCACGTACTAACTTTTAAAGCTTTTTGAACTGTTTGCAGCACCAGATGAGTGGCCCATTTTTGCCCTTTGCAGTTCACCCTCTTTTGAGATGGACCCATTTGTTCTTTCTATTGTCCCACAAGTAATTTGACTGTGCCCTTCCTATGAGGAACCAGGGAGTGTTACATTTATATCATTCCTCCTATTGCAAAGTTATTGTTAGAGTCACCAATGATACAGATTGTATCATTGCCAGTTGTTCTCACGTTGCTCTGGGTTGTGCTGAAGAGCAGTGGGACACCAAGCAGCAATTGGAATTAGACTCAGATCCGCCCAAATGTGGATTTCCAGCAAAGGTCCCAAAGCCCCTGAGATCCGACACCATCCCTCAGCATGCACAGGAGATCCAGGAGCCATGTGTCTGCCCCTCAGGATCCCGGCCCCAAAAGGCCCACAGGATCATGGCATCCTCTGATGCCATCCTGGCCAGGCATGTGCCCATCGCGGTGATCAAGCTGCAGGATCACGTGGCTCAGAAATGCTCAGAGATCCAAATGAAGGCGTTTCCTAAGATGGTGCGAGAGTCGCACAGAGATGTTCCGCTCCGGAGAGAGACTGCCCTGCCTGGGCCACCTCATCCCCCTAGGGAGCCAGGCAAGCACAGGACAGCGGCATTCCCAGCGATGGGACAACAGCCTGCCCACCCCATCGAACTCCACATAAAGCCTCAGCATCTCGTCATGCAGAGGGGGCTGCTCATCCTGGACCCAGAGCCCCTGGAAAAGCTGCCTCACGCCGTCCGAGCCAGGGGAGCCGGTGTGGAGTTCCGATTTCCTGCAGACAGGGAGGCAAAGCACAAGCTCCTCTTCTTCCACACATCGTCCAACGCCAGTGGAAGATACCACCATGGAGACGGGCAAGAATGATGGCGTGGCAGGAAACCAGACTAACCCAGATCACTGCACTCTGCCAGCAGGGGTGGATCTGACATCGCCACCTCCAGGAACCGCAGTAGCAGAGAAGACACTCGCAGCGACACTCCACCTTTACAAGAGCGAGCTGAGAAAGCCCCTTACCAGTGTGAGTGGCACCAAAGGGACTGAAGAGAAGCTGGAGCTGCACATGGAGAGGAAGGTTCTCTTGGGAGAAGGCTCCTGCCTGGGGCCAGGGGCACAGGCAGGTGAGGGCAGGGCAGATCTTCCCAGGATCCAGTGCCACCAGGTTGCCCCAGAGGCACCAGGCTCTGAGCAGCTAACAAGATCCACCCTTGACTCTCTCAGATTCATGCTGCTTTTTCCTGTCTCTTATGCTGTGCTGAGGCTCCGCAGATCTGAGGTAAGTGAGAATCCTAGAGAGCTGGAAAGGCTGGATTGCTGCCACACCAGGCCATCATGCCCTGAATATTGCTGGAGCCTGGGCACCACGGGCCCATGTAACTTGCTGCCCTGCTCATGGCAACTGCCCCCTTCCCCCTGAGCCACCCTCCCCCTCTCCCTCCGCATGCAGGGTGACTCCACGGGGATCTGGGGCATGGCGGGGGCCGGGGGGGCTGCTGGTCCGGACGCCCCGACCCCAGGGCCAGGGGAGCAACCGGGTGCCCTGCCCTGGGCCTCACGGCTCCCACGGACACAAGGCAGCGGTGGACGACAGGGACACGGTGGCATTGCCAAGAGTGGACAAGAACCCAGCTGGAGTGGTGCCTGCGGAGGCAGCTCTGAAAGCCCCACACCCTGTCCTGCCTTCCTGGCACGGCCCCAGCTGGGGGGCGAGCTCCCCTTGCCCTGGGGACCCAGTCGTGTGGAGACCTGGCCAGCCTTGCCTCTCCCCTCACCTCATTAAACCAGGGACACCCAAGGAAACTGAGTCCCACCCCCTCTGCATGCAAACCATTGCAAACAAGCGAACCCCCCACTTGGTCACAGTCTCTTTCCCTGGCCAGGGGGCCACCTGATCTCTTTGTTCTCCAACACCTTCTTTGTTCTCCAACACCTTTGCAGGGGAGGGGCCCAGGCCATCAGTTGCCAGGTGACAGAGGGTCGGCCATTCTCTGTGCAGACAGCATCACATTGGCCCTCTAGAGCTCTGAAACAATCACATACCCTGATCCCACCACCTAGCTACTTGAGAAATGTGTAGGGGAAACTGAGGCACACACACTGTATTCAGAGAAAACATTAAGAAAATTCCCACTTCATCACAGGGGATCACAGGTGCAAATACCTCAAACTGGGATTAGAGTGCAGGGCCCATCCCCCCCCCCCCCCCATGCAGGGACCGGGGCAAAAAAACCCCAGAATCGGCAGTGGAGCGCACCCCGAGCCCTCTCTGAATTGTCTCATGGTCCTCCTGGCGTGGGGAGGTGCAAAATAGTGCCCAGGAAGCGGAGCCTGTGCAGCATTTGCAGAGCCTGTGTTGTTCTCACACCCCAAGATGGGTGGTAGGGCAGGGCAGAGAGAGGAGACGGGGAACCTGCCCTTGCTCACCCTGGGACTCAGTGGGGATTCGAACCTACATCACATGTGTCCTGGGCAGGTGCCCGAACCACAGGGCCACTCGCTCTCAGGGTCAGCTGGTCGTGATTTTGGGGTGGGCAGTGTAACCCGGCCATGGCTTCGCCCTGGGGGCCCTATCTGGCCTCAGAAAAATCTGGGGGTGACCCTGTCCACGCACAGGCCTGTGTGAAGGGGGAGCTGCCCCTGGCCGTGCCAGCAGCCCCAGGCTCTGGGCCAGCCAGCCAGCGAAGGCCCCAGCGCTGCAGGCAGCGACAGGCTCCGTGCTGGGCAGAGCTGCCCGAGGGCAGGTGTCCTGCCTGGCTGTGGGGCACTGTCCTAGCAGAGCTGTGATGGCCCCTCGTGTGTGCCCAGCAGGCCCAGCGCAGGAGGATGAGGCAGAGGGGTCGCCGGAGATCACGGCAAGGTGAGCAGCCCCCTTGTCCCCCCACAGCTGCAGAGCTCGGGGTGTGGCACCGCAGCCCCCCAGCAGCTCACGCTCTGCTCTGTGTCTCCTCCAGCCACCTCTGCGCTCCAGGAGCAGGGAGCCCGGGAGAGAGAGCCGTCCCTAGGGACCAGGTATGCACCCCCCAGCAGGTTGGGGGGCCAGGCTGGGGGGCAGAGGGGCGGGAGAGGCCTGTCTCGGGGATCTGAGCTGGCTCCTTTCCTGCAGCTGCCCAGTGCTGCCCCAGGAGCTGCCCTTGGCCCACGTGCTGCACACGGTGGAGTGGCACCTGCAGCACTTCGCCCGGCACCTGGATGAAGTCACCCTCCCGTAAGCAGCAGGGGGGAGTCGGGGGGGAGGGGAGCAGGGGTCTGGCCCCAGAGAGGGGATGGGTGTGTGGCCCTCTGCCTGCGATGCAGAGACACAGGCAGGTGGGGCCCATCCTCCATGCGGCGGGACCTGGGTCCCCTCGGGGTCTCCTCATTCCCCTTCAGCCCCTGGGAACATCTAGATCCCCCCGCTTCACCCCACTGGGCAAACAGCCTCCTGGTCCGGGAGCTGAGCCCCCCCCCGCCAACGGCCAACTGATGGACTGCACACACCCAGAAGGGCAACACTTGAGTCTGGCCAGACGCCGATTCAGCACTTCATGGAGCCACCCCCCCCCACATGGTTCTGCTCCCCCCCCCCCCCCCCCGTGGACCTTGTGCCCCAGCCCAGTTGGAGACGAGACGACACCTTGGGAGCATGGATGGGCCCCGTCCCTCCCCATCCGGGATCATCTGGGTTTATCTCACTTCCTTTCTATTGCAGATATCCTCAGGCACTGGTGGCACCTTGGTCTCTCCTGTTCTTTGCCTGTGGCACACAGTTTAGTTTCCTGAGGATTTAAATGTTTTGGTTAATTGAAATCTTCAGGCTTCATATAGGGGTAACTGGGTGAAATATGTCAGTGTGACACAGGTTCTGAGGCAGGAGCTGACTCAGTATGCTGTCACTCAAATCCCCATCAATATAGGTTATTTGGGACCTAAATGGAGGATCAATTAACAAACAGGGCCACTGCTGAAGGCATTTGTTCCAGGAAAATAGTTGGAAGAAGAAATTGTGAGTATACAAAATGTTGTTTACTTCCAATACATTGGAGGAACCATTCAGTTACACATCACCTTCTGCATGTGAAAACACGTTTCGTGGAACGTTGCCACACTCCATAAGCATTTAGTTGATCATTGATCAAATTCAGTAGCAAAATCTAAACTAGATTAACACTAAATTATGCAATCACTTTTCCCAAGATTTCTTAGCAAATTAGAGTACTTCATTTCCCTCAGACATTCACCGGAGTGCCTGTTTTTTTTATAATTAATTGCAACCATTGTGGATATTTATCTCTCTTCCTTGTGTTGTGGAAGTACAGGATTTAGGATGTTTAGTTCTGTTCCTATAAAATAGCCCACTAAAACTCTTTAAATATATGTTTTATAAATGTTTAAAATACAGGTCCCAAAGACTTTTTAAAATTGATTTACTTATTCATGCAGCACAAAATAAAACAGCCATGATCCTAAATTTATTCTCAAATTTAAAACATATGTTTTTAAAAGCCAGTCTCCTTTTTCACAAACACAATTTCCATACCTACATAGTTGAGGGTAGTTTCAAATCAGCAATTGTAGTTTGTGGTGTTTAGATGTCTGATTGTCAGGCATAATAAGGTAGACATCAGAATGGCATATAATGTACCCATAAATAATTGGGTTTAAAAATAAATATGAGTCAAGTTGAAATCAGGCTGAAAAATCAAGCGTTCACTGGTTATCACAATCAGAAATGTCATTTTCATGGAGGGGTGGAGAAGGGAGCAAGAGGTTCAAAGGGTAGCCCCATTAAGTTTGCTAGCACCAGGTTGAAACAGCGGGAAACGGGTTCTTGCACCTGTGGATGTAATCTGTCTAACCCTTTTAGAAATATGATAGTTATAGGGATGGAAAAAGGCGATTTATTATCCACTGAAGGGTAGAAAGCTGAAATAGCTGCTAAATATACTTTAACAGAACTCTCAGACTTTGATGTTTTAGGTGCAACAGATTGGGCAAAACTTGGTTAATGGAAGCTTTCACTGAAGACACACATTTTTGGTGAGATCAGATAGAAAACCTTTTTTATTTGACCAGGTAAGTAAGCCTAGTTAAAGGCTTTCTTCTATTCAGAAGCACTTCCTGAACAACTTTTGGGGAAGCCCTTTTCAGAGATGTTAGCCATGAAGCATGCATGCTGTCAAGTGGAATGCTTGCAGGCTGGGGTTGAGCAGACATAAATGGTCCTCAAAAATCATATCTGGATCCAATGGAAGAGTCAGAGGAAGTCTCAATGACAACTCTAGTAGGGTTGAGAACCAATGTTACTGAGGCCAAGTTGGTACTAATATGAGGAATGCATGGTTCTGGTTGGTCTTGAACAAGACTCTGGGCAGTAAGAGTATTGGAGGAAAGGCATACAGCAGGGAGTTCATCCATGATAGCAGGAAAGCGACCATCAATGAACCCAGGCTACGACATCCCTGGGACCAGAACTAATGACATTTTCTGCTGGCCTTCGTTGTTAACAGGTCCACGTGGGGAGTCCCCCACAACTGGAAGATAGACTTGGCCGTATCAAGATGTAGTGTCCATTAGGAAAAAAAGACCTGCACAGGTGATCTGCCAATGTGTTTTGCTCTGCTGGAATGTATGCACCTTTGAGGGAATAGACTTGATTATGCATTACTCCCATACAGACTAGCCCCCTGGAACAGTTATGAGACAGTGCCTCTCTCTCTCTGTTTACATACAACATAGTTGCTGTGGTGTTTGTTAGCACTAACAGATTTCCCCCCCCACAATATGTGGCTGAACACCCTAGGCAGACAGCATGTAGATCCCCAATGTTTATATGAGTCCCAGAGACCTCAAATCTTGAGCTTGCAGGGTACCCATGTGTGCCACACAACCCACGGACTTTCGTGACCAACATAAGAGTTGGTTGCAGGGAAACAAAGTGAACTCCTGTTCAGACTTTCTGAGAGA
The DNA here is from genome assembly GCF_016161935.1 of Mauremys reevesii. Lineage (NCBI taxonomy): Eukaryota > Metazoa > Chordata > Testudines > Geoemydidae > Mauremys > Mauremys reevesii. Next base: position 45,626 of record NW_024100744.1, read on the forward strand.
GAACAAAATTATCTTTGGTACATGAACCACTCTGTCTAGATGATGCTGACTGGGAGAACACACTAGTTATGCTAGTCATCCCTGAAGCCTCCTGAGGCATAGTCTAGCATGCCGTGCTATGTAGGTACATGCTGCTCTGTGCCCCTGGAGACTGAGACAAATGTCCACTGTGGTAACAGGATGTGCTTTTAGACCAGGCCCTGGAGCACTTGGAACATTGTCAAATTTATCAAAGCCAGGGCATTTCTGCCTCAGTAAAATGCTCTGATAAATTCTATTCTTTGCACAGGTTTCAGAATCGATTAATCCAGACTGAGTAATTCCCACAGTTCATTGAAGGTCGACTGGATCAAAGTCACACTGGACAATACTTGAGACTTGGCTTGCTCTCACTGGCCAGTTTTTTAGGGAAGGGAACACATGGATTCCCAACCTCTTAAGATACACAGCTACCACTGCCATGCACTTTGTGAAAATGCAAGGGGCTTCTGACAGGCCAAACGGAAGTACTGTGAATTGGTAGTGGATTCCACTCACTATGAAACTGAGAAACGTCTGGTAGTCTGGGTGGATCCCTATACAAAGGAAAGCATCTTTTAAGCTGAGGGCAGCATATGAGTCCTCTTATTCCAGAGAAGGAATAATGGAAACTAGGGTAGCCATGCAGGACTTTATCTTCTTCACGTATTTGTTTAACTCTTAGATCTAAAATAGGACTGAGACTGCTTTTTCCTTTGACAATAAGAAAAATAGCAGGAATAAACACCTATTCCCCAAAGGGGCTTCCCTCTGTGGCCCCTGCTGAAAGGAGGGATTGGACCTCCTGAGAATGGTCTCATGAGAGTGGTCCCTGAAGAGGCAGAAGGAAGGGTAATGGGAAGGATGAGGATAGAAACAAATTGAAGAGAATAGCTCAGATACATCCTGCCTAGGACCCACTGATCTGATGTGATGAGAGTCCAAGCATGGAGGAAGTGAGATAGATCAGGGATTCTCAACCTTTTTCTTGCTGAGGCAACCCTCAATATGCTAGAAAAACACCAGGGCCCGGCAGGAGGGAGTGAGTCTAGGGCTCCGGTATGGCAGGGGGGACCCTTCAGCATAGGCGTAGTTTTACTTCTATTTTGGGGGGCTGGTGGGGCTTGAGCAAGGGCTAGCAGGTCTTGAGCCAGCTCTGCACAGCAGGGTCCAGGCAGGGAGCTCCACCAACACCCCCTGATTCACTCATCCCTCAGTGAGAACCACTTGGATAGATGATTGGCAAGGATATGGGTAGGTACAGATAGGCATGTAGGAACTGGTATATTGCCCTAGACAAAACTGTCAAAATACACGGTTAGACTGGGCTGCTGGTTGAGGGGAACCTGCTGTCAGAGGAGTTGGGGGAGGTGGTCACCTACTATACTTTCTGGTCCATTTTCTCGGAAGATCTTGAGGCAGAGGTATAAAGCTCTGATACCCATGAACCTGTAGGAGCTGGAACTGCACTACAGTGTTGCCCTGGAATCTTAGGCTATGTAGCCTATCTTCTGTATTTTCCAAACAGGGAGAGAGACCTTCAAAGGGCAGATCTTGCATGGTCTGCTGTCCTTAAGAGGGAGACCAGAAGACTTCAACCATGAACATCTCATAAATATGGTAAACACCATGGATCAAGGTGCTGAGTCTGCCACATCCAAGCTGTCCTTGCCACCAGCTTGCCTTCCTCTACCAGACTGAACTTCTGCCTGGAGTCCTCCCGTAGCTTGTCTTTAAACTTCATGATGTTTTCCCACAAAGTGAAGCCATAGCAACTTTGAAGAGATTGTTGATTGGCAATTCTAAGTTGCAGTCCTCCTGCTTAATAAAGCTTATGACCAAGTAAGTCCAGTGTCTTTGATTCCTTACTCTTTGGTGAAGACATGTGGGGTCACTGACTTTCCCTTTCATTCAAGGAGGGTGACCATAGAAGGGGCATTATATGTCCTCTCTGACCTTTTCACTGTAGAGGAAGGAAAGAAGGGGTCTTCCAGAGTATTTTGATCAGCTCCAGAATTGCTTAGTTAAAACAGGAGTGCCAATTTGGAGGGCCCTACTGAAGATAACATGTCCACTAGCTCATGGAATTTCTTGTGGACATCTTCCTCCTTACTTTTTAATGTCAAGGCCACTCCTTTAAGCAGTTCTCAGTAAGCCTTGTATCTGCTTGTTGCAGCGAATTGCTCATCCTCCCTGTAGCCTAACCTGGTGATGAGGAATAAAATGCACTCGGATGCTGAGGAAATGAATGGTCTGTCTCTTGCAGTAGAGGAGCTGTCTGAATAACTTCCAGCTGCACCGTATCAGTCCTGGGCATCAGAGGATGTTGCCAAATCAGATGGGTGACGGCGGGAGGTTCTAGCAGGGGGAGGGACACTCCACGATGTCTAAAAATGCCACTGAAATAGTAGAGGCGGGTCCCATACTTGCACAGGCCACTGGAGATATGCTGACTTCTGGGAGCACTGTGACACACATGGACCCAAAGGCTCTGATGGAGGATATGTGTCCCATGTGGCATGGGACACAGAAGACCCCAACTCCGCAAATGAAGATGACTCCAAGTACTGCAATGACGGTGGAGCAGATTCTGTGTGGACAGGAGATAGATACGCTGAGTCTGGGGGTGGCAGATCTGAGGATATTAACAGTGGTTTGCCTCTGGAATGAACTGGCCTCTTAGATACCAGATGCAGAGAAAGCATCAGTATTGCATGGTCTTTCAGAGCTGGTGTAAGAACCGGAGTCACTGGTACTAGCTGAAACACTTCCTGTAACACTGGGGACACCAGTACTGAAAGGTTGAGTAACTGTCTAGTGGTTGTGTCTGCCTCCAGTGTTGTCAGTAACAGAACGGGGTCTTCAGTTTGATGTCTTTGCATAGGGACTTAAGGGGTCTGCCTCCACGAACCTGGCAGAGGTTCTCTAGAATAATGCTCTGGGGAATGCTTCACATCAGAGTCTCTCCCAGAGTCTTTGCCTCTAGATGGCCTTGCTACCGATGATCTTGCTGGATGGGAAACTGAATCCTTCAAAGATCTCTGTTTCTTCTTTGGGTACCAGAGACACAAATGAGGTGCTGAAGCCATCTCAGGTGGCACGCTCTGTACTGAAGGTGCAGCATTCGGAATATGCTCTGAACCTGATGACTCTGGTGGAGGGTGGAGTGCTACCTCTATAAGGATACACTTAACTCTCACTGATCCATCTTTTTTTAGAATGAGACTTAAATCCTTTACAACTATGACATATATCATTGATGTGGGACTCCCCCAAATATTTTAGACAACTGGGGTATGGGTTTCTGAACGTCTTCAGCCTGACACGCAACCTGCAGGGCTTAAACCCTTGAGGGCATGGCTTGGTTCTGGTACCAGTACTGACAGTCAAATTTGGTCCCAAAAGAACCTAAAACTTAAATCTATCACTCGCACTAACAATACTCTATACCTAACTAGCCACTAAGAGAACAAACGAACTACACAGAAAGAACGTGGAGGGAAAAGCTTGTGATAGCAAGATTGTAAGTGCTCCAATAAATGTCACTGGCAGTAAGAAGAAATTGAAGGAGGTCAAGAGTTATTTGTCCCTTTATTCTTTTGAGCAGAGACTGCCCAGTTTGGCCAGTGTACATGGCAGAGGGGCATTGCTGGCACATGATGGCATATATCACATTGGTAGATGTGTAGGTGAAAGAGCCCCTAATGGTTTGGCCGATGCGGTTATGTCCTATGAAGGTGTCTCTTGAATAGATATGCGGACAGAGTTGGCAACGGGGTTTGTTGCAGGGATTGGTTCCTGCGTTAGTGTTTTTGTTGCTTCGTGTGTAGTTGCTGGTGACTTGGGGGGCTGTTGTAAGCAAGGACTGGCCTTTCCCCTAAGGTCTGTGAGAGTGAGAGATCGTCCTCCAGCATCGGTTGTAGATCCTTGATGATGCCCTGGAGAGATTTTTAGAGATTTTTTCTAGGTGACAGCTAGTGGTATTCTGTTAATTTTTGTTGGGCCTATCCTGTAGTAGGTAACTTCTGGGTACCCTTCTGGCTCTGTCAATTTGTTTCTTCACTTTCCCAGGTGGGTATTGTAGTTTTAAGAATGTTTAATAGAGATCCTATAGGTGTTTGTTTCTGTCTGAGGGATTGGAGCAAATGCGGTTGTATCTTAGATCAGGCCTGCACAACTCGTAAAGCGGCGAGGGCCACATTCCTCCAAAGAAAACAGCCGAGGGCCAAAACCTCCCGGCCCTGCAGAAACACACCACCCCAGGGCCGCCCAGCCCTGCAGAAACAAACCCTCCTTCCCCAGCGCCGCCCCACCAAAACAGCTGTGGGCCAAAAAGGAAGGTTGGGGGTGGGGAGGTGATACTTTATTTTAAATCAACCAGGGGCTCCCGGCTGAAGAGGTGGCTGGGAGCCCTCAGGGTCAAATTAAAGGGCTCGGGGCTCTGGCGGCTGGGGGAACCCGGCAGGGTCGGCTCTAGGTGTTTTGCTGCCCCAAGCAAAAAAAAATTTGGCTGCCCCCCATCCCAGCCCTGGGCTCCCCCCTGTACTCCTCTGCTGCCCCAATCCTGGGCTCTCTCCCCACTGACCCACACCCCCTGCTGCCCCAGTGCTGGGCTTCCCCCTTTCCTCCCCACCAGTGCCCTCCCCCGACCCTGCTGCTGCCCCAGCCTTGGGCTCCCCCCCACACACACACCTCCTGCCTCCCCAGCCCTGGGTCACTGGTAACGCTCCCAGGGCAGGTCATTCAGCAGGAATTTTGGATGTGCACAAAACACAGACAGGATTGGTTCCCATATGGATACAGAGCTGCAGTAAAGTGGAACAATTTTCAGCTTGTGTGATTGGAGGATATCTGGATGCATATTATAAGACTGTCCTCCATAAATGAGGAAAAGTTGAGGTGCCTTTATTATACTTTTGTTCCACTCTTTCTTTCTATGGGGAATTTGCCAATGCAATATCACTGTCTTCCTTAAACAAACAAAAAGGGCTGCTGAAAATAGCAATTCCAGTGCTAAGAAGCATTTCTTGCTCAATTTTATCCTGCTTTTTCTACAGCAAGTTACAGTGGATCAGTATATTTCATTTGGGAGAAATGAAGTAACAGCTGCCCAAACTGAGCTTGAGCACTCCTGAATCCTGAGGTGTTCAAATCTGGAAGGCAGGTGCTGGGTGGGGGTGGGAGGGGGCCTGTGGGCTCCATGGGGGAGCATGGCAGCAATGTGTCTGGAGCTGCATGGAGCCAGACACGCTGGTCTGAGTGGCACAGTAAGGGGGCTGGGGGTTGGAGAAGGGATAGGGAGTTCCAGGGGGCAGTCAAAGGACAGGGAGCAGGGGTGGTTGGATGGGTCAGAGGTTCAGGGGGGCAGTCAGGGGACAGGCAGCAGTAGGATAGGCATGGGAGTCCCAGGGGTTTATCAGGGGACAGGTAGGGGGTGGGGTCCTGGTGGACAGTTGGGGGAGTCTCAGGAGGGGGCAGTTGGGGAAAAGGAGAAGGGAGGCTTAGATAGGGGCTGGGGTCCCAAGGGGCAGGTGGAGCAGGGGTCTAGGGAGGGAGCACTCGGGGGACCAGGAGCAGCAGCATTTAGATAGGGGGTGGGGTCCTGGGGGGCAGTTATGGGCAGGAGTGCCAAGAGAGGGGTATCAGGGGATAAGGACCAGCGGTGTTAGATAGGGGGTGGGAGTCCTGGGGGGCAGTTGGGGCAGAGGTCTCGGGAGGGGGCAAACAGCAGCCGCATGCCAGGATTCAAACAGCTCTGGGCTGCCCACAGCCGCGGGGAGCCCTGAGCCCTTTAAATCCCAGCCGCGGCTGGGAATCTCTGCGGGCAGCCCAGAGCCCTCTGACTCTCAGCCGCAGATGAGATTTAAAGGGCTCTGGGCTCCCCGCCGCTGCGGGCAACCCAGAGCCTTTTGATTCCCGGACGCGGCTGAGATTCAAAGGGCTCTGGGCTCCCTGCAGAACGCCGTGTGCGGGGATTTAGAACTCGCAGGCCGCATCTTGAGGCTCCGCGGGCCGTATGTTGTGCAGGCCTGTCTTAGAGCTTGGCTGTAGACAATGGATCGTTTGGTGTGTCCTGGATGGAAGCTGGAGGCATGTAGGTAAGTATAGCAGTCAGCAGGTTTCCGGTATAGGGTGGTGTTTATGTGACCATCGTTTATTTGCACTGTAGTGTCCAGGAAGTGGATCTCTTGTGTGGACTGGTCCAGGCTGAGGTTGGTGGTGGGGTGGAAATTGTTGAAATCCTGGAAGACTGCTGCCATGTCCCCCTCAGTCTCCTCTTTCCCAAACTAAACATACAGAGTTCCTTCAGCGTTTGCTCATATGGCTTGAATTCTCTCCCTTTCATCATTTTTGTTGCTTGCCTCTGGTCATTTCCAGTTTCTCTATGTCCTTCCTATACATTGGTGACCAAATTAGACACAGTTCTCCAGCTGAGGCCGATCCAGCACCCAGTGCAGTGGCACTATCACCTCCTTTGACTTGCATGTGATGCCTCTGCTACTGCATCCAAAAATTACACTTAGGCCTGGTCTACACTAGGACTTTAATTCGAATTTATCAGCGTTAATTCGAACTAACCGCTCAACCGTCCACACCAGGAAGCCATTTAATTCGAACTAGAGGGCTCTTTAGTTCGAATTTGGTACTCCACCCCGGCAGGTGGAGTAATGCTAAATTCGACATGGCTAGCTCGAATTAGGCTTGGTGTGGATGCTAATCGAACTTAGTAGTGTTAGGCCTGAATAAAGATGTAGCACAAAAACCAGTTATGTCAATCTGACTGAAGTCAGCATGTTTCATAAAGCCCTGGGAAAGAGTAAGATAAGTGAGGGGGCTGGTGCCAGCTGTGTTGTGTTAAGACACAGTGTTTGAAGGACCGATAAGAAACACAAGCATCTCACAGTTCTGACTAACTCCCTGGTTTAGTGTTCGGTGTGTTTTTAACTCCCTCACATTCCTAACCTTTGGCGCTTGTTGAGATATTAACAATTCAATATTGTAGAGACTAGGCATGCGTATATATTAAAAGGTGTCTAATTTCTAGTTGTTAGACAAAGGGGGTGGATTGCTCTAGTGAATGATCTATGACGTAATAAAACTGTCTATATAAGCTAATACTAAGCTGTAAAGAGGGGGCTGGTTCTCTTCGGATACGAGCAGTTCTTTACTGACACGTGCACTTGTCAATAAAGAGCTTTTGTTTTGGACCTTGCTGGTGTTGCCTGTCTCACTGCGGTCAGACAACGAACTTCGCTGTTGGGGTTAGAGTCCCCGACAGTAGCTCCGGGAGCTATCCCACACTGCACCACTCTGTTGACGCTCTGGACAGCAGTCCGAGCTTGGATTCTCTGGCCAGCCACACAGGAAATGACCCGCGAAAATTTGAATTCATTTTCCTGTCTGGGCGGTTTGAATCTGACGTTCTGGTTGCACATCGGGGCGAGCTCCGCAGCACCTGCAACGATGCAGAGCTCTCCAGCAGAGGAGTCCGGGCAATCCCAGAATAGAAAGAGGTCCCCAGCATGGACTGACAGGGAAGTCATGGATCTGATCGCTGTGTGGGGCGAGGAGTCTGTGCTCTCGGAGCTGTGCTCCAGCAAGCGGAACGCGAAGACCTTCGAGAAGGTCTCGAAAGCCATGAAAGAGAAAGGATACAGCCGGGATGCGATGCAGTGCCGCGTGAAAGTGAAGGACCTAAGACAAGGGTATCAAAAGTCAGAGCGGCAAACGGACGCCCGGAGCCCAGCCCCAGACATGCCGCTTCTACGAGGCACTGCATGCCATTCTAGGTGGGTCTGCCACAACTGCCCCACCAGTGACGGTGGACTCCGAGGACGGAATAGTGTACCGGGACAGTTCCTCCTCGATGTTCGCCGATGGGGATGATGAGGAAGGGTCTTTTGAGGACGGCGCAGGCGACAGCGAACCCACTCCCGCTTTCCCTGACAGCCAGGATCTCTGCATCACCCTCACAGAGATCCACTACCAACCGTCCCGCACGTTATCCCGGACTCTGATTCAGGTGAAGGATCAGGCGGTAAGTGCTAAATACATGTAAACATTTATTTTTTAAGAATATGGTATATATAAAATAGAAGTAATATATAAAATATTTTAAATATCAAACTATACAAAAGTAGGTCAACACATATAGGAATCGAGCAATAATCCTCTGGGGACAGTTCAAAAAAGCTCTCAGAGAGCAGCTGGAAAAGCCTCAGCAGGAGGTTCCTTGGGAGAGGTGCCTTATTGGGTGCTCCGTGGAAGCACACTCTTCCGCACCAGGCCATCCTAATGTAAAGGGGAAGCATCGCCTCGACAAGCATGGCAGCATATGGTCCTGGTCTGTGCAGGGCTTCTCTTAGCATCCGCTCTCTCTGAGTCCGAGTGACACGCCTCAGGGTAATGTCGTTCTGGAAGTGCTGCATCTAATTAGGGGAATTAGTGTACTGTTACTATTGTGAATGTAGACTTTTACTTTGCATAAGAATGACCCTCGCTTAACAGCCACGTGTTGGAGGCCACAGAGGAAAAGCATATAGTGATCTTTCCCGTGCACTGGCGGGAGGGGCTGCAAAAGGCTCATCCTTTCTGCTTTGCACATTGCCTTTAGCAGGAGAGCACAGCTAACCACTAACTGATAAGCAGTATGTACTGTAAGGCTTACCAGGACTTTGTGCAAGAGGGATGCAGCTGTCTTTCCTCGCTTGTGCGCTATCCAGTGCAATGGCGCCACCAATGAGAGCGTATTCCGAAATCTCGGACTAGTTCTGAGATCTCCTGAGACTTGGTTCCCTCTTTGGTCTTGTTAACTGAAACTGACTAGACTGTGTTTACTGTTGGCAAACATGTATGTGTTCAAGGAAATCACCTACTTTTTCGCATCACACAGCTTCAGCTCCTTCCCGGACTGCCCCGGCATCCCCCTCGCAGAGGCTGGCTCAGATTAGACGCCGAAAGAAAAAGACTAGGGACGACATGTTCCAGGAACTGATGGCCTGCTCCAGAGCGGAGGCGGCAGAGCAGAGACAGTGGAGGGAAACCCTGTGTCAGCAGCATCGCACACACATGGAATGGGAGGATAGGTGGCGGCAGGAAGACCAGCACGCGACTCAAATGCTGCTTGCTCTAATGAGGGAGCAAACGGACACGCTCCGGCGCCTTGTAGATGTTCTGCAAGACCGCAGGCAGGAGGAGAGAGCCCCCCTGCAGTGCATCTGCAACCGCCCTCCAACGCCAAGAAGTCCTGTCCCCCCCTCACCCAAAGTTACAAGAAGGAGGGGCGGTAGGGGCCGTGAGAACTGTCCCTGCACCGCAGCAGACCGATAATGTTCGAGACAACTCTCGCGCTGTAAATTTGTACAAGTTCTTTCCTTACAGCATCAACCAGTCCCAACTCCAAGTTTAAACCCCCCACTGTGTACTACATTATTAAAAGCGGTTTGGTGTTACTCACTGTTTCCGTCACGTTTCTCATGTCAGAAGACTTTCTGTGTGTGTGTGTGTGGGGGAATTATAATTGCAGTGCATAGCCCACAGTGCCATGGTACAGACTTGGGTGCAGGGTCAACTGCAGGGCACACACAGACTGCAGTCACTAGGCACCAGGGACAGTCTGTGTGGTGTATGCTGCCCCGGGTCTTTCCTTGATGTGTATGCTTGTCCAGGGTCCTGGTGCCTGCCATCCCCGAATGTAAAGGCAGGCTTCCCTTCACATGCACTTCGACCGTAGCCACGATCCTCCCGGTGCCCTGAGCCCCAAAGAGCCCTCATCCAGGGGCAGATACTCACCCTTCCCCACACCTCACCCCTTCCAACGCCCAAACCCACAGCCGTCATGTTAACCCCTATCCAAAGACAGCACCCTCGCCCCTTCCTGCAAACCCACCCATTCCTGCAACCCTCCCCCTACATGCACAACCACCGTAAACCGTCCCCCACCCCACAGACCTATGTAGGAGCAGGAGGATGTCAGTCCTCTTTTGGACAAGCGGTCTGTACATCAGTGCACACCTTACCCAGCACAGAATGCTTCCATGTTTCAACCAAGAAACAGAAATGCAAAGTCAACGAAAGATTTATTATTAATTACTGAAACATGTCCTTAGTTTTAAAACGTCCTTTGGAAGTGGGGGAAACTTGGTTTGTGATCAGGCTCTCTTAAAATCAAGTGGACAGTCACAGGTTACCCTGCTCTGCGAGGAAACTCGCTTTCAAGGCCTCCCTGATGCACATCGCTTCCCGCTGGGATATTCTCTCGGCACGGGTGTCTGGCTGATCGTAAACAGCAGCCAGGCGATTTGCCTCAACCTCCCAAGCGGCCAAAAAGGTCTCGCCCTTGCTCTCACAGATTGTGGAGCACACAGCAAGCAGCAATAACTACGGGGATATTCTTTTCGCTGATGTCCGAGCGAGTCAGTAAGCTCCGCCATCTCCCCTTGAGACGTCCGAAAGCACACTCCACCACCATTCTGCACTTGCTCAGCCGGTAGTTGAAGAGTTCCTTCTCACTGTCCAAGGCGCCTGTATAGGGCTTCATGAGCCAGGGCATTAGCAGGTAGGCCGGGTCCCCGAGGATCACTGTAGGCATCTGCACATCCCCAACCGTTATTTTGTGGTCCGGGAAGAAAGTACCTGCCTGGAGGCGTCTAAACAGACCAGAGTTCCTGAACACACGCACGTCATGAACCTTGCCCGCCCACCCGACGTTGATGTTGGTAAAACGTCCCCTATGGTCCACCACAGCTTGCAGCACCATTGAAAAGTAGCCCTTTCGGTTAATGTACTCGCTGGCCTGGTGGGCTGGTGCCAGGATAGGGATGTGAGTCCCATCTATAGCCCCACAGCAGTTTGGGAATCCCATCGCGGCGAAGCCATCTATGATGACCTGGACATTTCCGAGAGTCACTACCTTTGAGAGCACTTGCTCAACGATTGCGTGGGCTACTTGAATGACAGCAACCCCCACGGTAGATTTGCCCACGCCAAAGTGGTTCGCTACTGACCGGTAGCTGTCTGGCGTGGCAAGTTTCCAGAGGGCTATGGCCACTCGCTTCTGCACACTCAGGGCTGCTCGCATCCTTGTGTCCTGGCGCTTCAGGGCAGGGGACAGCAAGTCACACAGTTCAAGGAAAGTGCCCTTACGCATCCTGAAGTTTCGCAGCCACTCTGTGTCATCCCAGACCTGCAGCACTATGCGGTCCCACCAGTCTGTGCTTGTTTCCCGGGCCCAGAATCGCCGTTCCACACCATGAACGTGACCCATTGCCACCATGATCTCCACTGCCCAGCGTACCCTGCTTTCTGAGAGGTCTGTGCCACTCTCCTCACTGCGCTGACGGAGCCTCCTCGCCCGGTTTCTCAGCAGCTGACTGTGGAAGAGGTGGACGATAAGGTGCGAGGAGTTGACAACGACCATAAGTGCAGCGATGATCGCAGCGGGCTCCATGCTCGCAGTGCTGTGGCGTCCGCGCTGTAACCGACCAGACAAGGGCGCGAACAGATTTCCCGCCGCCGCTTTCAAGGAAGAGAGGGAGGGCGTGATTGACGGTTCAATGACGACACTAACCAAAACCACCCTCGACACATTTTTCCCCCAGCAGGCATTGCGAGCTCTACCCAGCATTCCAATGGGCAGCGGGGACTGCGGGAACTGTGGGATAGCTTCCCACAGTGCACCGCTTCCAAAGTCGACGCTGGCCCCGTGAATGTGGACTCAGAAGTTCGAATTTGTGTATTTAGTATGGATACACAAATTCGACTTATTAAGGTCGAATCCACAAATTCGACTTAAGTAGATTCGAAATAGTCCTGTAGTGTAGACAAGGCCTTATTTTTTCAAAAGCAAAAAAATCCACACCCCTGAGAGCTGTAGCTGTATCAACCTCACCCCGATATAGTTGGCATGGGGTCAATATAAGAATTTTTCAATCCACTTAGCTACCACCTCTTGGAGAGGTGGATTACCCAATGTGAGAACCCCTGCCATTGTTGTAAGTAGTGTCTACAATTAAGTGCTACAGCAGCGTCACTGTAGCATTTTAAGTGTAGACAAGTCCTCAAGCAGATCTTCCAGAAAAAACATCCAGTCTGGATCTACAGACATGCGGAGCTGGAGAATTCACCACTTCCCTCTGCAGTTTGTTCCAGATGTTAATCACCCTCAGTGCTAAAAATTTGGCCCTTACTTCCAGCTGCTATTTGTCTGGCTTCATCTTCCAGCCATTGGGCCTTGCGCTGCATTTCTCCATTAGATTACAGAGCCAGTAATTTGTGTTTGTGTGTGTTTATATATTGCTTCCCCCCCAACTCCTGCCTTCACCTTGCTACTGAACACAGTTTTTAGCCAAAGCTGTCTAATAAACTCTTCGTAAAGAACACCCAATTCTCATTACATTTTTCCCTCAAAATCTATCAACAAAACTGATTGGGAGGAAAATTTGCTTCACCTTAGGAGAATTAGCCCTTTTGAAAGTGTCCATAGACGTTACTAGTTGGGAACTGTTCTCTGTTTGTCCATTTGAATGTAATCAGTTCCATTCTTTATTTTCCTCTCCTCTATCATAACCCCCCTTCTTTGTATCTTCTGTAAACTAAACAGTCCCAGACTTTTCAGTCTGCATCTGGCACCCGCCCCCATTCTCATAGCCTGTCTCAGAAACCCACTTTCTATCTGCTATATCCTTTATAGAGACTGGGTGACCAAAACTGAGCACATGTCCAGAGCAGGTTATTCTCCATCCCATTCCTTAGGCATCTAAACATTGTCTTTGTTTTGGCCAATTCTGCAAATGAGCAGGTGTTTCCGTCGAGCTGCTATGAGTGGCGCCCAGGTCTTTCCCCTGTGGTGTCTTCTAGTTGGGATGTTTCCCTCTGGTACATGTTTAGTCAAAGCTTTGTTCTTTTTGTTCCTCTCTCAGGTTTTGAACAACTAGGTGAATGGGGGACTCCCTACAGCCTGGAATCTCTAGCCTGGGTTTCATTGCATTAAGGAACAATGATGGATAACCAGTATTCACACTCTTGTTTCCTGCTGGTGCCTATTAAGGTTTCCCACACCAGGATGTACAGGAATTATTGAGGCAGGAAGCAACATAAAATATGGAATTGGCATTGGTAGAGTCATGTGTTCACAATTCATTTACCTCAATAACAAAAATGTCATTTTTCAGGGTGTGAAGAGAAACCAATCTGCTTTACCCATTAGAACAGACACCAGTAGTACATTTAGTGTCTCAAATTAACATTGGCAGTGACATGCTGCTAACGAACCATCGTTTGGAGGCTTTGCAGCGATGGAGGCAAACACCCGATTGTCTGTCCCCTCTGGCAGGTTGTCCCCATGTCTTCCAGGGTTTTGCGCAGGCTAATGGTGAGCATCGTGGGGGAGCAACCTGCCCTTCCCAGAACAGGGCAGCTTTGCCAGCAGGAGGCACTGCCCACTGCCCAGCAGATCTTGTCTTTATTTCACCCCGTCTGCTCTGTCTTGGATAGGGATGAAGGCCCCTGGCACTCCATTTCTGTCTGTCGTACCAGGACTTGCAAGGCCAAGGCTGCTAGGTGCCGCCAGCCCCTGACATTTGCCAGAGCGATTTTCTGGGATCCCGCACACTGGCGAGACCCATTTCTGCAGGATGGGGCACCGGCTGGGTTATTTGCACCAGGACCATGTGCCATCCAGGTTTCTGGTACTGGGACAGCGCACCGGCCAGATTCACGGCCCTGGCACAATGCCCGGGCCGGGTTCACGGCGCTGGGACTTCACCGTGGCCGGGTTCACAGCACTGGCAGTGTTTGAGAGGGGGCCCGGTGTGGTGCTGGCGGAGTGTTTCATCGGGCTCCGGGCTCTCACCAGCTCAGCATGCCTGGTTCTGGAGCAGCAGCGCAGAGTGGCCTGGGGCCAGGGCACTGGAATGAGAGGGTGGGGGGGCCATGCCCTGTGACTTGTGACTGGCTGTAAGGGCGAGCAATAGGAGGCACGGCGTGCGGAGAAGAAAGAGCAAGCGGGCAGGGGCAGGGTCTTGGAGGGAAGCAGTGGCAAAGGAGCGGGGCTTGGTGTGGGGGCAAGGTCTTGGGGGGAATGGGTCACTGGCGGGTGGGGCGCTGGGAGAAGGAGTGGCACGGGGCAGGTCCTCGGGGTTAGGAGCAGTGCGGGAGTGGGGATTCGGGGTTGGGGTGGTACGGGTGGGTGGGGTCACAGTTTGGGTGCCCATGGCCCCCGCTACGTTCAGGCCCCATCTCTCCTCAGAAGCCCTCTCTGCTGTTCTGTTTTAGGTGCAAAGAAGCAGCGGGTGAAGCAGCCGCATGACAGGCTGTGCCGGGACCCCCCATGCCGCACTCACCGAGCCGCCAGGCGCCGCTCCATCCGCCAGCTGCTGTGTGACAACTATGCCCTGTGCAACGAGGTGGCCCGGAAAGCCAAGCGGCTGGTATACGCTGACAGGGCCAGCGCGTGGGTCCCTGCTGGGCCAGGGTCACCTCCCGCTCCCTCGTCCCAGCACGAGCTGCCCCTAGTTGCTTGGGAGCTGAGAACTGGATCGAGCCATGACGAGCCATTTCTTCCCAGGCATGAGGAGTACCCCGGCCCCTCTCCTGCCCAGCACGAACCCTTCCCTCCAAGCCAAGGGGAACATGGCTGGGTTGGGAGTTTCCTGTGCAGAGGCAGAGCAAGGAGCCCCCAGGCCGCTCCAGAGAGGCAGGTGCATCACCCTGATTGGGTGCCGTTTCTGGACAAGTCCCCAGGTGGGACCAGGCTATCAGGGCAGGAGGCCAAACGGCAGCGAGACCGAGAAATCACGGCACCCAAGGCCGCGGGGGAAGCTCCGATGTCTCTGGCTGGGAGACCCCTGGCGCGGGTCAGCCCTGGAGCCCTGCGTGTGCCTGGCAGTCTCGAATTGGCCAAAGCGGAGACCCCCTTCCTCCAGCGTGACGTCAGGGCGAGTCTCGAGTGGCATGTCCAGGTGAAGAGGCTGCAGCACACCCTGAGGCTGCCCTGCACCCTGCAGAGCGCTTTGAAGATCTTCATGTCCCCAGCCCCGAAACCCCATCACACGCAGACCCTCGGGGGCAGGCAGGGTGGTGACGATGCCACAGGCCCTGCCCTTCCTGAGCGTTGGCTCCGGGACAGAGCTGGAGCGGCATCTGCAAAGGATGGTGCATCTAAAGAGATGGGGGCTGCCCAGGAGGATCCAGGAGTCCTTGAGGCTGCTGATGCCAGCCACACCTCCACACCCCCAGCTCGGCCCCCTGCCGTCTGGGAGATGGGCTCCAAGGGCCCCACCAGCACATCACCCCCGGCCAGTAACCAGACAATGCGGGAGACAAAGGTTCGTCCGCAGCCTCCAATGAGCTTGTGGGCCCCCTGTCCAGCAGCCAGTGGCCAGCCAGCCCCTCGGAGCAGCGCCCGCGGTCTGCAGAGGGGCAGTCCCAGTTCAGCACCGAGGGCGAGTGGGAGATGGTCAGGGACTGGGACAGCGAGGCCGTGCCAGCCTGGGATGCGGAAGGAGAAGGCAGCCTGGGGTGGAAGGAGAGGAGGGACACCGAGGGGCGACGCAGCATGAGAGAGATGCCGACGGAGGGGATGGGCCCCAGGGCTGGAATCAACGTGAGGCAGACAGAGGCCCTGGTGCTGACTGAGGCATCGCCTGGGGCTGAACAGCTGCCTCGTGCCCCTCCAGGGAGAGGGGCTGAGTCACCGTCTGTCCCCTGCAAGGGGAAAGGCTCCACCTTCAGGGGAATCATGCTGGGCTTCCTCAAACGCGTCACCTCCAGGGCATCAGTGGAGAAGAGAGGACAGGTCAATAGGCCGGTGGTTGCACCACGTGGAGCCCCGCCACCCCCTCAGAAACTCGCCCCATCCCCCAAGAGCGTGACCTTCAATGCCAACATTCATGTGCGGGCAGAGGTCAGGAGATGCCAGCTGTGTTCCAGCGTGGAGAAGATGGACAGTGCTGGGAGAAAGGAGCCAGCCGCAGCTGCTCAGACCAGGGGGCTGCCAGGGAATGGGGCAGCCTCCCCCGATGCCAGGCGAGGGGACAGCGTGACCAGGAGAGAAGAACCTTCTCCAGAGGAAACAGGGCCCTCAGCAGAGTATGGTGGATACCAAGAACGGGTGATCCTGAAAGTGACCGAATGCAGGGAGGGGATGCAGGCCCGGCGGAGGAAGCTGTCCCCGTCCCTCAACAGCGCCGCCTCCGAAGAGGAGAGCCGCCTCTGGGCCTTGGACGAGAGTTAGGGTTGGGGCTTGCAGGTGGCTAATAAACCTCTATTTTGTGTGCAATCTGCAGGAGTGATCTGGGGCCCGACACAGCAGCAGAGGAGAGGGCAGGGTCTAATGGCTGGCACTACTGTTGCCTGGTGTCCAGTTTTTGACAGGAAGGCCTGGTCGAAAAGGGACCATGGTGGCTCCGGTCAGCACCGCTGACCAGGCCGTTAAAAGTCCACTTGGCGGCACAGCGGGGCTACGGCAGGTTTCCTTGCCCTGTCCCCTGCCCTGCCCCTTCTCCGAGGCCCCGCCCCCTCTCACTCCATCCCCCCTCGCTCACTCTCCCCACCCTCACTCACTGGGCTGACTCTGGAGGTTGGGGTGCGGGAGGGGGTGAGGGCTCTGGCTGGGAGTGCCGGCTCTGGGGTGGGGCCAGAAATGAGGACTTCAGGGTGAGGCAGTGGGTTGGGGTGTGGGCGGGGAGGGTGAGGACTTCATTCAGGCTCGTCAGCCCCATCCCGGAGCAGGGTGCCCTGTGCTGGGCAGACATGGCATACAAGCCATCTCCTGCCCCACAGAGCTCTCAGGCTTAGGCCCCGATCCTGTGGTGAGCTCCCTATGGGCACATCTGCGCCTCGCAGGAGTGGGACTAACCTGGGACAAGACGGGACAGGTGGGTGCGGGGCGGCTGCCTGGCCGGCTGTGGGTTTGCAGAGGAGCTGGGTGTGATTGGGAGATGGCCTCAGCTGTATTGTTAACAGAGGGGAACAAGGTTCATAAGATAGGAAGGAAGCGAGCATGGGGGACCCAGTGGCGGGGCACAGGCCTGACACTCAAGAGGCCTGGGTTCATTTCCTGCTTCAGACAGGTCCATCCCGGGTGATCCTGAACAAGTCCCTGCGGCTGGACCCACAAAGTCTCTGGGGTAGAGCGATGCAGCGTGGAGCTGTCAGTCACTTCGATCCCTGGGCTCCACGAAGCGAAGCTCGGCGCCTGGGCTCCCTGCACAGTGACTGGGAGAGGCGGGCACCTGGGAAGGGGACCCACAAAGCCAGCACACCAGGCGGGGAGCCACGTACGCCAGCCAGGTGCTAACCCCCCCCACACTTCCCATGGAGGCCCCTCGCTCGGCTAGCGAGCCACGAACAGGCCCCCTGGCCTGGAGCGGGGCAGCTTCAGGAGGCTGAGTCAGTCATGCAAGAGGCAGAGCTGAAGGAGGCAGAGACACCTCTATAAGGATTTATTTAAGTCCCTACATGTGGGTTTAGGGTGATCTCAATGGGGCCTAGGTTTGACCCTTAGAGTTTAACTTTCAGCCCAACCTGTGAAAATCACGGCTTCGGGTCCTGCTACAGAGAGCGCTATTCGGTAGAGCGATCAAAGACTATGAAGAAACCTCTAATTTATGTGGCGTTCTGAGACCAGGCATGAAAGATGGGGATTCCAGAACACCTGGTTTGGCTCTCAGGGACGCCACTGTCCACCTGGAGTGACCCACTGAAGGCAGAATGTGAGAGCAGAATCTGGCCAGTGTGTGACCCATTCTTGTTGTGAACCCTCTGGTACACAGATACCCACTGCAGAGATTATGGCTGTACTGCCTAACAGGGCAGTGAAGTTGCTGAATTGGAAAACATGAGCAAAACAGAGGAAAAACCACACAGCCGCCAAAAAAGGAAGCTATTGTGACAGATAGAAGGACACAGTAAGACACAAGAAACTGATCATCATAAATATTTGTCTAAACCAGTGGTCCCCAACGCAGGGCTCACGGGCGCCATGGCACCCTCTGGGGCATCTATGTGCACCCGCCTACTGGCCGGAGAATCAGCATCCGCCGAAGAGCTGCCGAGAAGTCGCTGTCCTGGTGAATTCCTGCCTAGATTGTTCTTGACATGAACCCTGAGCACTAACTTTAATGCAGAAACAGGCAACTCACCGAAATCCTGCTCAGCAGAATGAGGAAATCTCCTTACTGTGACAGAAAGGCAGAGCCCTGACAATCAACGTACGAATCTCACATATCTGACACTTGGCGTGCTGAACCACAACCTTTCTGATTCCCCTGTACAGTCCCTGCAGACTCTCAGGTTGGCAGGACTCCCAGACAATTCCCTCACCTCCATGAGCAGTGGCAAGAGCAGAAAATAGACCCTTGAGAACTTCAGCCTGAGAGCTTCCCCCCAGGGGTGAAGAAATGATTTGCTGACACCAGGAGCTCAGATTGTCAGTCTTGCAAACTGTGTCTTGCAGACTGTTCAGCCTAGCAACACATGATGCCTTTCTTTCCTGTGTGTAATGTACTGCCATTTGCACTTTGTGTGGGAATGCTGCCACAAGATACTGACCAAAAACCATTTTCAAGTGATCGTAGCAGCGTAGTGCTACATCCCACCCAGGCAGTTGTAATATCCAGTCCATTAGCCTCTGAAATTCACTGACACCCTGTGGAGGCCAAATGACTTGATGCTGAATTGATGCAGGCCGAAGGGTGTGGAAAAGGCTTCTGCCAGGATTCTGGCATCAGCGGTACTTGCCAGTATCCCTTTGTGAGGTCTAAAGCGGGTCTATATCTGGCAGCTCCCAACTGTTCTAACAGTTCATCTACTCTCTGCATCGGGTCAGCATAAAAATGTCAATACTGTGTTCATAGAATCATAGAATTCAAGATCAGAAGGGACCATTATGATCATCTAGTCTGACCTCCTGCTAGATGCAGGCCACATAAGCCGATCCACCCACTCCTTTAGCAAGCGACCCCTGCCCCATGCTTCGGAGGAAGGCGAAAAACCTCCAGGGCCACTGCCAATCTTCCCTGGAGGAAAATTCCTTCCTGACCCCAAATATGGCGGTCAGCTGAACCCCGAGCATGCGGGCAAGACTCTCCAGCCATACCCTCTGGAAAAAGGTTATATCATATCATTGACCCATTGTACTATTTACTAGTGTGGCACTTAATTGACCTATTGACTAAGCCCGTTATCCTATCATACCATCTCCTCCATAAACTTATCTAGCTTAATCTTAAAGTCATGGAGGTCCTTCGCCACTGTTTCCCTCGGTAGGCTGTTCCAGTATTGCACTCCCCTGATGGTTAGAAACCTTCGTCTAATTTCAAGCCTGAATTTCCTGACTGACAATTTATATCCGTTTGTCCTCGTGTCCACATTAGCACTGAGCTGAAATAATTCCTCTCCTTCCTGGTATTTATCCCTCTGATATATTTAAAGAGTGCAATCATATCTCCTCTTATCCTTCTTTTGGTTAAGGAAAACAAACCAGGCTCCTCAAGTCTCCTTTCATACGACAGGCCTTCCATTCCTCGGATCATTCTAGTGGCCCTTCTTTGTACCCGTTCCAGTTTGAATTCATCCTTCTTAAACATGGGAGACCAAAACTGCACACAATACTCCAAATGAGGTCTCACCAACGCCTTATATAACGGGACTAGCACCTCCTTATCCCTACTAGAAATACCTCGCCTAATGCATCCCAAGACCGCATTAGCTTTTTAACGCCACATCACATTGCCTACTCATAGTCATCCTACGATCAACCAGGACTCCTAGGTCCTTCTCCTCCTCCGTTACTTCCAACTGGTGCGTCCCTAGCTTATAACTAAAATTCTTGTTAGTCATCCCTAAATGCATAACCTTACACTTCTCACTATTGAATTTCATCCTGTTACTAATACTCCAGTTTACAAGGTCATCCAAATCTCCTGGAGGATATCCGATCCTTTTCGAATTGGCAATACCTCCCAACTTGGTGTCATCCACAAACTTTATCAGCCCACTCCTACTCTTGGTTCCCAGGTCAGCAATAAATAGATTAAATAAAATCGGACCCAAAACCGAACCTTGAGGAACTCCACTGGTAACCCCCCTCCAACCTGACAGTTCCCCCTTCAATACTACCCTCTGAAGTCTCCCCTTTAACCAGCTCCTTATCCACCTCTGGATTTTCATTTCGATCCCCATCTTTTCCAATTTAACCAGTAATTCTTCATGCGGTACCGTATCAAACGCCTTACTGAAATCCAGATATATTAGATCCACCGCATTTCCCTTGTCTAAAAAATCTGTTACTTTCTCAAAGAAGGAGATCAGGTTGGTTTGGCACGATCTACCTTTCGTAAATCCATGCTGTAATCTATCCCAGTTGCCATCGGCCTCATGCTCCGGAACCACTCTCTCTTTTAAGATTTTTTCCATGACTTTGCATACTACAGATGTTAAACTAACAGGCCTGTAGTTACCCGGGTCACTTTTTTTCCCCTTCTTGAATATAGGAACTACATTAGCTAATCTCCAGTCAAACGGTACAACCCCCGAATTTAGAGACTTATTAAAAATTATCGCTAACGGGCTAGCAATATCACTCGCCAATTCCCTTAATATTCTAGGATGAAGATTATCCGGGCCCCCCGATTTACTTCCGTTAAGTTGTTCAAGTTTGGCTTCTACCTCAGATACCGTAATGTCTACCCCCATATCTTCATTCCCATCGGTCCCTCTATCACTATTCCTTAGCCCTTCATTAGCCTCATTAAAGACCGAGGCAAAATATTCGTTCAGATATTGTGCCATTCCAAGATTATCCCTAATCTCCACTCCGTTTAAAGTTTTAAGCGGTCCCACTTCTTCTTTCTTGGTTTTCTTCCTATTTATATGGCTAAAAAACCGTTTGCTATTGGTTTTAATCCCCTTCGCTAGGTCCATCTCCACCCGTCGCTTTGCCTTTCTCACTGCTTCCCTACACCCTCTGACCTCAATAAGGTAGGTTTCTTTGCTGATCCCTCCCATTTTCCACTCCTGGTACGCTTTCTGTTTTTTCTTAATGACCCCTCTAAGACGCTTGCTCATCCAGCTCAGTCTAAAACTGCTACCTACGAGCCGTTTTCCCCTTTTCGGGATACATGCCTCTGACAACTCCTGCAACTTCAACCTGAAGTAACCCCAGGCGTCATCTGCCTTTAGATCCCTAAATATGTTAGTCCAGTCCACTTCCCTAACTAGTCGCCTTAATTTAGTAAAGTTAGCCCTTTTGAAATCGTAAACCCTAGTCTCAGATGCACTATTGATTATCCTCCCATTTATTTTGAAACGAATTAGCTCATGATCACTCGAGCCAAGGTTGTCCCCTACAACAATTTCCTCAACAAGGTCCTCGTTACTCACCAAAATCAAATCTAAAATGGCATCCCCCCTCGTCGGTTCAGCAACCACTTGATGAAGGAATTCATTAGCTATCACGTCTAGGAAAAGCTGAGCCCTATTATTATTACTAGCATTTGTTTCCCAATCTATATCCGGGAAGTTAAAGTCCCCCATGATCAAGCAGTTCCTATTAGTATTTACCTCCTTAAAAACATTAAAGAGCTCTCTATCTGTCTCCAAGCTAGATCCCGGCGGTCTATAGCACACCCCAATCACTATCCCGGGTGAGGCTCTGGTAGTTTTTTTCCCCAATGTGACCACTGCCCAGACAGACTCCGTATTATCCATTGCATTGCTAGTTATTTCATTACATTTCACCTCATTATTGATATACAATGCTACTCCCCCACCTTTACCTTTGCATCGGTCTTTCCTAAACAGCACATACCCTTCCATACCTGTACTCCAGTCATGGCTACTGTTCCACCATGTTTCGGTTATTCCTACGATATCCGGTTTCAATTCTCGGACCAGGAGCTCCAGTTCCTCCATTTTGTTACCTAAGCTTCTCGCATTGGTGAACAAACATCCTGATTTTTCCTGTTGGGCTCCTCTCACTCTTTTCACCCAACTCGGTAGGGACACAGTACTTCCAGTATGACTTGTAGATCTAGTATCCGTCCCCCCCCTCTTCCTTACACCTAACCGTCCCCCTCTGGCTATATCTGTTGTTATCTTGTTGTTCTCACTCCCAATGTATAAATTTGGCGTGGAGAGCACCAGGACCTCTCCCAACCGTCTCCCCCCAGTGTCTAGTTTAAAGCTCTTTTAATCAGATGAGCCAGCCTCCCTCCTAGAAGTCTACTTCCTTCCCTACTTAGGTGGAGCCCATCCCGTGAGAACAGTTGTCCGTCCCCAAAAGCCTCCCAGTGCCCATACATCCCAAAGCCCTCCTTGTAACACCACTCCCTCAGCCAACTATTAATCGTCACGATCCTGTCACCCCTTTGGCGCCCTTCCCTAGGGACAGGTAGGATCCCACTGAAGATCACCTGAGCCTCAATTTCCTTGAGCGTCTTACCCAACCTAGCATAGTCTCCCTTGATCCTTTCTAGCGAGAATCTAGCAGTGTCATTCGTTCCCACATGAAGGATGACCAAAGGGTTCTTACCTGCTCCTCTTAGGATCCTTTTCAACCTCAGGTCCACATCCCGTATTTTAGCACCCGGTAGACAGCACACCCTTCTGTTCTCCGGATCGGCCCTGGTCACAGGCCTGTCCAACCTTCTCAGTATGGAATCCCCAATCACGTAGACCTGCCTTCGCCTGGGGACAGTGCGGTCCTCTAACCTATCCTCCGTCCCCCCTGGTTGCAAGCTCCTTCCATTCCTATCATCCCTTGTGGTTCCCCTTAAGCCATCCTGCATCCTCCCTGGGCCCAAACTTGGTGCTACTTCCATAGACTCCTCCCCTTTTTCTATGGGACTGGCCGCTCGTCTCTTTTTCCTTGGCCTCCCACCGTCAGCGACCATCTGCTTTACCCCTTCCTCATTCTCCAAACCTTCAAACCTGTTCCTTAGCTCAATTTCCCCCTCACTGGCTCTCCTTTTCCTTGGCCTGCTTCTCACGGTCACATGCTTCCACCGCCCATCTTCCTCATCTGGTGGTCCCCCCTCAGTGGCCTCAGCCCCTGCTCCCCCCTGTGCCCCTGGGCGTTCCCCTTCAGTTACTGCTTGCCATTGCTCCATCAGCTGCTCAAACCCCCTTCTATTCTCTATCAGGGTTTCTACCTGCAGCTCTAGGCCCTGGATCTTTTCCTCCAGCAGCTCTATTAGGCGGCACTTCATGCATACATAGTACTGTTCTGGGTCCCCCGCTAGGACCAGGTACATACCGCAGCTGCTGCATGCTCTCATCCTCGGTGTGTCCTCTGCTGCTTGGCTCATGGCTGCTGGCTGCTGCTGTCTCGGCCTTGCTTGGCATTCTTACCTGGGGAGCGCAGGGGACACGGTGCCGCCCCCTTCCACCTCCCGCTCCAAACTCCCACTCAAACTCCCCTGTTAGCCGCCCTGTTGGCCGGCTCCTGGGCCGCTGCGATCAGAAATTAGTACAGAAACAGGTTGTGTTATCCTGCATCAGAACTATGGTTGTATTTTAGGTAGCTGTGCCCTCCTGGGGTGAGAACACAGCAGTAAAGAAAACAAACAACTGCTACATCTGGATCTTTTGTTCAGGCTACAGTTCCTCCTCCAGGTGCCTAAGGGCCGAATTTGGGTTCCGGATGGTATGAGTGTGATGGGATGTCACCCCTGGGAGCCATGGGAACTGCTGCACTCCTCTAACCATGCAGATGGCCTGCAGGGGCAGCTCTAGGAATTCCGCCGCCCCAAGCAGGGCGGCGCGCAGTGTGGGGCACGCTGCCGGTCGCCGGTCCCGCGGCTCCGGGGCACCTCTTGCAGACGTAAAGAAATGTTTCGCTGATAACAAGGGCTCAGATTTTCAGGGCAAACTGAGTCGTGCAGATTTGATGGAGTGGTCCAGTACCACTGAAACCCCAGAGAGAAAAGGAAGAGCCAAGGCTTAGATGTACTCATTTATCTATAAGCATTTCTGTGCAGCCGCCCATCACCATAGAATCTCAGCATCTCCTCCTCTCCTCCCAGCTAACAAGCCCTGCGCTGAATCCCTGATAACAGGACATGCAATGGAAAGGCTCCTGCACATTCCACCTTTGCCACCAAGGCAGGGTTCCCCTCATACTCTGAACTCTCGATGGCTGAACTCCTCTGTGTCACCTGTCTCTGTGACGTTCCCCTCTGGTGTTATCCGGACAGGTGATCTGCTAGGTCACGCCAATCCTTGAGTCTAGGAGCCAGCCTTACCCTGCTCTGCTGTGAGAACCCCCACTCCTGGGCTGTTCACACACAGCCTCTGCCATGTAAGCTGCTCCTTGGATTGCGCACCCTAATGACACTAGCCAATACCTCTGATCCTGGACACAACCCTAGGAACCTCCATCTTGCAGTGTCCAGTTATGCCCACTGGATGCTGCAAATTGATATGAGTTTGTCAATTTAACAAAGAAATTGGTATGTGCCAGACTTGTTATCCCAAGGGGAGTCTGTGACATGCTTCAAACCAAACGCACTGCTTCAGGTAGAATAAACAAACAAAATTATTAACTACAAAGATAGATTTTAAGTTATTATAAGTGAAAACATAACAAGTTGGATTTAGTCAAATGAAGTAAAAGCAAAACGTATTCTAAGCTGATCTTAACACTTTCAGTGCCCTTTACAAACTTAGATGCTTGTCACCACAGGCCGGCCGGTTGCCCTTCAGCCAGGCTCTCCCCTTTCATCACCACTTCAGTCGCTTGGTGGTGGTGTCTGTAGATGGAGATGGAAGAGAGAGGAAGAGCCTAGCAAATGTCTCTCCCTTTTATTATGTTCTTTCTCCCCTCTTGGCTTTGCCCCTCCCCCCTCCAGAATCAGGTGAGCATTACCTCATCGTAGTCCCAGACTGGCCTGAGGAAGGGGGGGTGACTCACTGGAGAGTCCAACAGACCCTTTGTTGCAGCCTAGGCCAGTGTCCTTAGTTCCTGTGAGGTTGGGCAGGGTTTGTGTCATACACACACTGATGAGGTGTGAACTGCCCCTCTGCTCCTGGAGAGTTTTGCCTGTGGTTTGAGCATTGGCCTGCTAAACCCAGGGTTGTGAGTTCAGTCCATGAGTTGGCCACCTAGGGATCTGGGGCAAAATCAGTAGTTGGTCCTGCTAGTGAAGGCAGGGGCTGGACTCAATGACCTTTCAGGGTCCCTTCCATTACTATGAGATAGGTATATCTCCATATTATAACAACAATGCTTAGTTCATCATGAGCCTTCTGAAGACACCCAAAATGACAAATGTTGCATTGGATACCACACAAACATTGTATAAGTATGAACATGGGGGTGCTGGGTGTTTCCCCGAGGTACAGAGCATCACAGTCCCCATTACCAAATTGTCAGGGAAGGATGTGAGTCTGCTAGTTTAAGTAGTCTTTAAGAATAGGGATGTTACCACCAGGGGTCATAGAACTGTATTACTTCTTTGTAACACTGTGCTTTATATCTTTGATTATTTTTTCATTAATTTTAATAAAGATCTTAACATTATAGTAATGTCCTCAGTATAAGTCTCCTTGGCACACACAACCCGAGGGTCTGTTCACGTCATTGAACTCTGAGTTTTCTAACCCTGTAACCTGACTTGGGCCAAGAATCTAAATCTATTCTGATCAGATTTTTCACAAACCGTAATTAAAGTAGCCCATAAATTGAGGTCAACAATATACACCCTAACATGAAAAATATTTTCTAAGAGTGTTGTTTTTATCAAGTCCATTTGAGAAAAAGAAGTCTTTCAAGTGCAGCATTGCTAAAAGGCAGTGTTGGCAACAACAGAGCAAATACACAAATTCACTGAAGCCTTTGTCCTCAGCAGCATCAATGTGTTCGAGAACTTCAACGCAAACATGCTCAACTTGACTGTCCTGAGTATGAGGCCAGTGAACCATAAGCAAAACTCTCCACTGCTGCTCCAACTGTCCAAAATGCCAAATAAGCAGCGCATGCTTTCAGTGCATAGGATTAGTGGCCCGTGTACCTTTCAGTAAAGAAGAAATCTGTATGTTGGATACTGTTTTTTTCTCTGACCGGTATGTGCTGTATTGTTCTAATGATAAGAGCATGTTTTGATTTATGAGGCGTCTTAGTTAACTCACAAATTGTCGTCTTATCAACGGAAGGATTTTTTTGTTTAGTCTGAGCAGCTTTACTACACTGTGGTGTCTTTCCTCCAAATCGGAGCAACTCAGGGTACTGGCATCCGCACCTGTCCCAATGTGAAGATTAGCGTTGTTCTCCACAGGTGGGAGTTCCGCTGTCAGAACAGACTGAACCTGCTCACTGTCCCTGCAATACAATGGAATTATTACGGGTACGGGTGCAATCAAAGTTTGGTGGGTTACACTCAGGCCAGGCCCTTGTCTCCGGCTCTTTAATGGAGCCCTGACTCTGCTCTCCCAGGAGCCCTTCTCTGCCTGAACACCGGTTGCTCTCACAGGCCCAGCTCACTAGGTGACATCTACCCTGTCTTTCCATCCTGACTCCATGGAAGACTGGAGAACTGAGCAGGATTATGACATCACAGGTATCAAGGAGACTGAACAGCTGTAACATAAGAACGGTCACACTGGGTCAGACCAAAGGTCCATCTAGCCTAGTATCCGGTCTTCTGATAGCTGCCAATGCCAGGTACCCCAGAGGGAATGAACAGAACAGGGAATCATGAAGTGATCCATCCCCTGTCGCCCCTTCCCAGTTTCTGGCAAACAGAACCTAGTCGCCCCTTCCCAGTTTCTGGCAAACAGAACCTAGGGACACTCAGAGCATGGTGGGGCAGCCCTGCCCATCTTGGCTAGTAGCCATTGCTGGACCTATCTTTCATGAAATTATCTAGTTCTTTTTTTAACCCTTTTATAGTCTTGGCCTTCCCAACATCCTCTGGCAAAGAGTTCCCTGGGTTGACTGTGCATTGTGTGAAGAAATACTGCCTTTTGTTTCTTTTCAACCTGCTGCCTATTCATTTCATGTGGTGACCCCTAGTTCTTGTGTTATGAGAAGGAGTAAATAACACTTCCTTATTTACTTTTTCCACACCAATCATGATTTTATAGACCTCTATTATAGCCTCTGTAGTTGTCTTTTCTAAGATGAAAAGTCACAGTCTTATTAATCTCTCCTCCTATGCAAGATGTTCCATACCCCTAATCATTTTTGTGGCCCTTTTCTAAACCTTTTCCAATTCCAAGATATCTTTTTTGAGATGGGGAGACCACATCTGCATGCAGTATTCCTTTTACCCTTTGTTTCCTATGGTTCAGCCAGTTACTGATCCATCAGAGGACCCTCCCTCTTATCCCATGACAGCTTACTTTGCTTAAGAGCCTTTGCTGAGGGACCTTGTCAAAGGCTTTCTGAAAATCCCAGTATGTCAGTGCACTGCAAGGCCTTCAATGGCTTTTAAACTTTCCCATGGGGACATCAGAGACATGGTCCAGTTAACTTGTGTTCAGGCCTAACAAGAACTCAGATGCAACCTGCTGTGAGAAATTCGTTTTAATAAGGATGCCCCTGTACCAGCACAGACCACAGGTCAATATGTGTAACTTCAATAACAATGGTATTGGAAGAGCCCAAAATAACCACTACAGGAATGTATTGACTATGACCCCTTACTTCAAATGCACTGTGGCCTAGTGAATAGAGCACTAGATGGAACTCAGAAGACTTAAGTGCTAGTCCTGGCTCTGCTACTGTCTTGCTGGGTGACCTTGGGCAAGTCACTGCGCTTCTCTGTGCCTCAGTTTCCCATCTCGAAAAGGGGGCTCATGCTACAGACCTCCTTTGTAAAGTGCTTTGAGGTCTACTGATTGAACATGTTAGAGAAGAGTTAGGACTCTTTATTATCTTATTATATAATGTGTTTTTCTTAAAGCACCCACTGCTGGAGTCAAGTGATTTATCTGAGAATCTCTGCTCTTTGTTTTATTTTATTTGTTAGCCAATTTTAAGCCCTCGTGGTTGCAAAGAGAAGCTGGTGAACGTGAATTGAATGCACCCTAGCGGCTCACACACCGGAAGGCAAATGAAGAGTTCCCCAGATGAATGTTTTTTGAAGAGCTCATTATTTTGAAGCCAATCTCATGATTTTGGTGGGGCCCAGCTCATGGTTTTGCAATGCTTGGGCTGGCGATACCATGAACGATTTTCTGCACTCGTAGCACTAGAGAATCACTTCAGGGCTGCTTCTCACTTCAGGCTGGGAGATTCGGCCTCAGTCATAGGGGTTTTATGAGTTCCCACGAGTAGGGAAAAAATGTCCCTTGCCCAGGGGCTTGAGAGTCATAGAGCTCGGAAAAGACCCAGGGTTTTCCTGGGAAACCTGATGCCCTCTCTCCTGCCTTATTCTGAGCTCAGCAGCTCAGCCCCCTTGGGCGGTTGCCCCATCCCATCTCCTGATCTAAGTGCAGCACTGACAGCTCACAGGCTAGAGGGAGATTGCAGGAGGGCAGCCTCATTGTGACCTAGAGACAACATCAGCGCCTGCCTGATGCCAGAGCAGCAACCTGCCCTCAGGTGTAGCCTGGGTACTTGTTTCTGGTTTGAGAGTGTCAGTGGTTCTTAGTGCCTGAGCCTGGCAAAATGAGTTCACTCCTCCTATATGTCAACTCTGCCTCCTGCCTAACGATCCTGAAATTTACGCTGCTTTCTTGTCTTTTATGCTGTGCTGAGGCTCCCCAGATCTGAGGTAAGTGAGCACTATACAATATCAACAGAGCACAGGTTAAATGGCTTGAGAACAGGCTAATGGCGAACTGACAGATCTCAAAAAGTAATTGTCAAGGGGCTCCTCGAATATGGGTGTTTCTAATGGGTCTCTGCAGGGATCAGTACTAGGTCTGATGCTAGTCAATGTTTTTTCAAATGACTTGGAAGTAAATACAAAATTGCTGCTGATAAAAATGTACTAATGACACGAAGATTGGCAGAATGGTAAATAACGATGAGGACAGGGCAGTCAGACAGAGAGTTCTGGAGAGTTTGTTTGGCAAATCGGGCCCATTCAAACAAAATGCATTTTCACACAGCCCAACACAGAGTTATACATCTGGGCAGGGCCGGCTCCAGACCCCAGCGCGCCAAGCACGAGCTTGGGGCGGCATGCTGCAGGGGGCGCTCTGCCGGTCGCCGGGAGGGCAGCAGGCAGCTCCGGTGGACCTCCTGCAGGCGTGCCCGCGGAGGGTCTGCTGGTCAGGCTTCTCGAGGAAGACGAGGCACAGAGAGAAAAAGAATCAGAGGGGTAGCCGTGTTAGCCTGGATCTGTAAAATCAGCAAAGAATCCTGTGGCACCTCTGTTAGTCTATAAGGTGCCACAGGATTCTTTGCTGCTTTTAGAGAAAAGGAAGAAACTGAAAAGTAAGCAGCCCCTGACCCCACAGCTGCGGTGTCAGACTCAGGCCCCATGCAAAGCAGAGAAATAGGGTATGTTCCCCCATGTGCCCCCCTCTTCCTGAAAAGGCTCAGTCGTGCCCAGAGTCGTGCAGAGGCACTGGCTGGGGCTCCGTTCACAGGCTGCCCCTGAAATCTGGGGCTCTAGGGTGCTAGGAAGCAACGAGTGCCCAAGCAGCTCAATGTCTCCTTTACGTCTCACTTCTGGCTGCTTTTGGACGCTGTGAGGAAGAGTTGGAGGAGGCTTGTGCATCCCTAGAGACATGGTAAGCAATGCCCCCCTCCATAAATCTGCAGTGGGTCAGTCCTCTCCTTTAGCGTCATGCAATTCAACCCCACCCAGGGGCAGTAGCCCAAGTAATCTCTCCCCTGCCCCGACCTATGTACCAGGCAAGCAACTCTTCTCCTTTAGACTCCTGCAATTCATTCCCACCCAGCAGAAGTTGCCATCTCTAATCCACCCCCATGCCTCGTACAGTGGGTCATTCCCTTCCTCTAGCATCATATGGCTCGTTTACCCTGGGGCAGTGGCGGGGAGGGCGCGTAGGTTGTGTCGACTGGACTGGACTGGACCATCCTCCCCTCCCATGAGGGGGAGAAAATGTTTTCTGGGAGCAGCCCCGTGCATCCCGGGGAGGTCAGGAGGAAGGCTGGGCTTTCTGGTACGGTGAGTAGGGTGAAAGGGATCCAGCAGCACTTGGGTAATGGCCCCTCCTCCAGTCCCCCAGCATAGGTTCCCAGCCCGATTTGAACCCTGGACCTTCAGCTCTGCAGCATAAAGCCCCCCTGAGAGCTGAAGAGGAAGCTGCATTAGTTGGTAGCTATAGTAGTCTGCTATCCCATTTGTTGATTACCTTCTGTGGAAGGGACATGACACACACGCTGCCAGCAAGATATACTCTCACCTCCTCAGCACTAGACAGGGCTCACCTAACAATCCAGCTAACCCAAACCCAGAACACCCCAAGGCCCGGGTGTTGCAGGGGAGGAGGCTGCCTCAGTGCAGAACGGGACAGGGAGCCTTTCGGTGCCGCCCCTCTGGGTAAAAGAGGGTCTGAGGGCAGGGCCTGCACTCAGCTATCTGCTCTCTCTGTTCCACAGCTGCCCTGTGCCCCTGGGGAAGCTCCCCTTGGCTCAGAGCCTCAGGCTCCTTGAGAAGAGGCTACAGTACATGGCCAGACACCTGGATGAAGTTCTGATACCGGAAGGCAACTGAGCAGGAGGCACCAGACTGGGGTCTGGGTGGGAGGGGAGAGTGTAGAATGTAGAGAGCAGGGAGCAAGGAAAACCAGACACTCCAGGATCCTAAAATAACAGGGAAAAAGCCCCTAAGAGACTTTAGCTTCCAAGGTGAGATACCAGTGAAAGTGAGGGGAGGGATTATCAGAAATTAAATGCAGAGACTACAAGTTGGGGTTGTGAGTAGGATCAAATCCTTCTGGTTGGCAATATCTCCCAGCAGGCGACTGTCAAGAACCTGCCCCTGCTCCTTGCTATGTTTGAAAGAAACAGCAATCAAATGACACCCTGTCATGAGGTGTCCATCCTACAGTCCCTAGAGGAGGAACTTTGTCACAGTCATATAGAATTTTGTAATTATTTATATATTCATGGAAAATAAATAATACATGAAAAAATGAAAGGGTTTTTTAAAGTGTTTTTTTGTTTTAGTCATCCCTGCCAGGGCCCCATCGAAACTGTTCGAATTGGGCCCCGCACTTCCTAAAGCCGGCCCTGCCTGCTCCAGTTCCCATCAGTCACACTTCTCTGCTGGGATCGCCCAAAGCTGGACACGGGCAACGGCAGAGAGGCGGAGGGGCAGGGCAGGGTCTGACATTGCAGGGCACACATGGGGCTTCGTGTGCCGCCCCTTTAAAGGGATTCTGGCCGGGATGACATCACAGAGAGTGGGTAATAATGGAAGGTGGTTGGTGTCAGCGGGCCGGGGGCTGGGGAAAGCAGGCCAGCCAGCACAGTGCGAGGGGAACATCCCGGAGAGTGGCTCTTGGCAGGGTTGTAGCTGGGCCAGCCCTGGCTTAAGCTGCACCCTCCCTTAGAGAGTGTGATGCCTCCACAGAGTGAGTATGGAGAGGCTGGGTGGAGGCAGATGGAGGGGGAGCCCCAAGGCAAAGCTTGGAGCAGCGAACACGGACTTGGAGAAGCATCCTGACTGCTGGAGCACATGTTCCTTAAGAGAGTCCTTAGCATTTAAGAAGCATTGGACCAAATTGCCAAGAGCGGTCATTAATTTGAAGTGCCCAGCTTGAGACAACCAGGCCTGAGTTTCACGTGTGCGGAGCGGCTGCAAACTGGAGTAGTGGGCGCTCCGCACTTCTGGACATCAGGCCACGCGCTCAGAAATGAAGCCCCCCCAATCAGTGGCCCTAATGGCTAGATAGTAACTAGCCTTTCCTAAGCTTGGGGGTAGGCAGAATTATTTAACTGCAAGTGGTCCAGATGCTGCCTATCAGCAATTTGCTTTTCTTAATTCCAGCCCTTCGACTAAAGGACCAATTGTCTTGGAAAGAGATTGGCTCTGGAGCTGGGGTCACTGACCCACATTCTAGGGAGAGGTGGGACGATCTGAACCGTTTGTACCCAGCTGACGATGGCCCCGTGGTTCCAGAGAGAGGAAACTGACAGAGCGCAGCTCCTCAAGGCAATGAGACAGCGCTCAGCTTCCAGCTCCCGTGGGGCTACATGAGACTCAGGGCTGTGGGGGTTGGGGTGGACTCCAAACCTCCCCCACATCAGGGAGTTGTTTAGATCACAATCCCGTTGACTCCAGTGGGCTATTCTGACCTCCCTAATTCGCCAGCAATTAGCTTCCAAACGATATAGCACTAAGATGTGTCTTGGCAGAGACCCGCAGTCAAACTCAGGCTGGTATCAAACAAATTTGAAGATTCAAGACCAAACGGGACAGAAAATCCCACCCATGACTCAGAGCCAGCATGCCTAATGCACCTGGAATTTGACCCCCACATTCTCCCACGACCCCAGCAGCACAAGCAACCTTCCCCCAAGCCCTGGGTCTAGACTCCAGATACCCCACCCGGCCTCCATCCTCCTGACCCATCTGAGGGGCCCAAACCTCACTTACTTCATAGCTTCCTGACCCCTTGACACTGTTAGCCAAATGGGCTCGTTTCCCCTGGAGCTTACCCAATTAGCCCAAGGAGGCACGGAAGACAAGAAGACGGATACCAGATCCTTTATTTGTCAGTCAGCTGAGCGGGTGCTCTCCTCGACTCATGCCAGAGGAGAGACACACTTTACAAGCATAGAGCAGGTCCTTTTATACTCAGTAACAAGCAACTTTGCGTGCTTAAATACTGCTAGCCTATGCATTTCTTTTTAGGGGTAATGGAATACATCTGTTTGACTCCCCTTCTCCTGGGTATCCCGTGCACATATACGCGGAAAGTAGCTACGTGGAAGGGGAGGGCAGCTGGGATGATAAGCAAATGGCTGAGCTAAGCAAATATTTGACCTTTGCTCCAATAACACCAAATCTCTATGTCCTTCCTTCAGATCCCCCAGGCTCACCCACTTCCCAAATCACCCATCGGAGAAGGAACTCCCTGCTCCCACCCCTTGGCCTGGAGGGGAGATGACCTCTCCCAGTCCCAGCCTGGGCTGGGGTATGTGAAACGCTGGCTCCAGGCCTGCGGTGCCTCTTGGAGGAGGCCGTGTGCTCTCCCAGTACAGCTCCTGCAGCACCCAGCCAGGCACCTGGGGATGCTGCCCAAAGCTCTGGCAGAGGTGGAAGGGGAGCAGGATACCCCTCCCCCATCCTTTCCCTCCTGCGTCCCCTGAGTGGTTTTCTCTCCCCTTCTCCAGGCCATGGCTGTGGGCAGCCTGCTCTTCCTGGCGGTGCTGGTCATTGTGCACCACCCCCTGAGGGTCAGCGACAAGCAGGACCTGGCAACGGGGCAGCGGGCGCAGCAGCAGGAGCAGCGGCTGGCCCTGGAGATGACGCGCCTGGAGCTGGAGTGTGAGCAGAGGAACCAAGCGAAGAGGCCGGGCCCACACCAGAGCCTGGGGCCAAACCAGAGCCGGGGGAAGAAGGGGCCGAATACGTGGCCTGGGATGGGTGGCCCTGTGCGCTCCTGGTTATTCTCCTGATCTTTGAGCTGTGCAGGCCAAGCCTGGAGCCCGAGTCCAGCTATGACTCCAGCAGCGAGGATACCAGCAGCGAGGAGGAGGAGGACGATGCCGAAGCAGGGCCCTGGTGCTCCTGCACCTGTCATCCTGACTTCCCCGACAGAGCGGCCCTGTGGCACTGTTATGAACTGCACCTCCAGGGAGTGTCTGAGGACCTGGCCAGTGTCAGGGACTCGAACCATAGACAGTTCCATTATTATTATTATTATTGACCTTGAACGCGCTCCCCACGGCCTGTGCAGCCTGGATTCAGCTGGGGAGCCCCCAGACGACCCCACAGCCATGGGGCTGCCCACAGCGCCTCCAGGCTGGCCCTGCAGCCAGAGCTCTCTGCCAATGCATCCCAGCACGGGGCCCCAGGCACCTCTTCCTCCACCTCTTGGCGCATCCGGTACGGCAATGGCCTGGTCATTTCCTGGATTACCTTCCCGGGTTCAGTCTGGATAGAGTGGTAGACCAAGTCCGTGTATCCCAGTAGGGCCATGAAGGTTCCCTGGAAAGCTTGTAGGAGACACTTGGCCTGCTTGCGCTGCCCTTCCGTCAGGGTGTCACCGAGCAGGGGAGCAGGGAGGTCCTCTGTCTGGGGTACGCGGGGGCCCATCTCCGGCTCAGGCAGGTAAGGGTTGATCAGCAGGCCCTCCCGGTCTCACCACGGTTTCAACAGGTTTACATGGTATCGCTGGGTTTTCTCTTAAGGCCGGTGTCTCCTGGCCCCTTGGCCAGGGTGGGTGCGGGGCTGGCTCTCCGCTGCGGTGCTGCTGGCTGGGACTGGCTCTGGGGCGCTGGTGCCTGTGGGACTGCCCTTTCCGGGCCCCGCTGGCTCATGGGCTGCCTGCAGGCTGCCCCCTCCCAGACCCTTCCCGGCCCCACCTTGCGTCGGGGCTTCCAGACCAGCTGCCACTTGCGGGCTTCTTTCCGCTTGATCTTCAACAGGAAGCCCAGGCTCATGCGGAGGCGGCTGCGGCCCCCCCGCACGCTCAGCTTGGGTAGATGATGAGGCGGGGACCGCGCTGGCCCTGGGGCGTGGGGTGGTGGGGGCAGCCGCTCTCCAGGCAGCAGCAGCACTGCAGGCACACAGGATACTCCACGCTCCACTGGCCCCTGTCCAGCAGCCGAAGCTGCAGGTCCCGCAACACCCGCTTGGTGCCCAGTGAGTTCACAATGGCACGGATGAGCCACTCGGGGCTGGCAGGGGCACCCTGTCCGGCTTGTGGGGGGCAGGAGGGGCCCTCGCTGCCCCGTGCCCCTAGTGTGGGGAGACTGTCCGTCCTCAGGATGACGCGCTTCCTCGGGTGGCGCTGCGACCTGCCTGGGGCCCAGTGCTGGGATGCATTGGCAGAGAGCTCTGGCTGCAGGGCCAGCCTGGAGGCGCTGTGGGCAGCCCCATGTCTGTGGGGTCGGCTGGGGGCTCCCCAGCTGAATCCAGGCTGCACAGGCCATGGGGAGCGCCGTGAGCCGCTCTGCCCTCTGGGGTGCACTGCACGGCCATCTTCCTCTCCGGCAGCCCTGGGTTCCGGCAGGCCCACTGCCCTGGGGAGCGGCTTGGAGGCGGGGTGTGTGGCCTCTGGCTTGTCCGTGCTGGGCACCCTCAGCAGGGAGTGGGCACAGTCACCCTTCTTGATGGAGAGGTGGAATGGCGACTGGCTGGCTGGTGAATGGCCTGGGGTGGGCGGGCGGCTGGATGTTGCATGGCCTGGGGTGGGCGGGCGGCTGGATGTTTCGTGGCCCGGGATGGGCGGGCAGCTGGATGTTGCATGGCCCGGGATGGGCGGGCAACTGGATGTTTCGTGGCCCGGGGTGGGCGGGCAGCTGGCTGGCCTGTGACCTGGGGCAGGAGGGTGGCTGGCTGGCACATGGTCCAGGATAGGAGGGCAGCTGTCTGGCGCATAGCCTGGGGTGGGCGGCCGGCTGGCTGGCGCGTGGTTCAGGGTAGGCGGGCAGCTGGCTGGCCTGTGACCTGTGGTGGGCAGGCGTCTGGCTCGTGTGTGGCCTGGGGCAGGTGGCATGAACCAATGAAGTGAGGCTTGGAGCCTCCTGGGCAGCCCCCAGCGATGTCGCGCCTGCATGCTGAGGAGATGAGACTCCAGCTCCCCCCGGGCACTGCTGCAGAGAAAGAGCAGCTCCTGGGAGCCGATGACCACCTCCCTGGGGCGCCTGGCGGGCAGGGCACTGGGGCGGGGGGCCGGGGCCAGGAAGGCTGCCAGGGAGCGCTGCAGGACAGGGGGCAGGCCCCAGTGGTGCTGCAGCCTCTTGCTGCGGATGTGCCACTCCAAGCTGTGGCGGGAGGTGGTGCTCAGGAAGGAGAGGAGCTTTTAATCACCAAAAAAAGCCTCTGACACAGTGTGAGCAATTTGTCTATTAAGGAAAGGAATGGGTGAATTTGAAATTCAGCTTGGCCCAGAGATAACGAGAAAGTTGCTCAACCTTCTGAAACCCAGGCATGCGAAAGAGGTGTGCATAACTGTCCAAAAAGACCTAACCCAGGAAAACAAGCCTTCCAAACAGGTGAGAGTGTCTCCCGATTTAACACCAGACCAGAAGAATGAGGTGTCTGAGATGATCTTCCGGAACCAAGATGTGTTCTCGACGAAACCGCGTCGAACAACCGAGACATATCACCACATCGTCACGAACACTGGGGCCAGAATAACAATGAGGCTCTATCGGGTGCCAGCAGCCAAAAGGGAGGAAATAAAAGCAGAAGTAAAAAAAATGCTGGAGTTGGGGATCATCGAAGAATCCCAGAGTCAGTGGTCCAGCCCAATCGTGCTAGTGCCCAAACCTGATGGCACCACAAGGTTTTGCAACGACTTCCGGCGACTAAACGAAGAATCCCAGTTCGACGCATACGCCATACCTCACATAGATGAGCCAGTGGACCGTCTAGGTAATGCCCGGTACTTGACTACTCTAGACTTGACAAAGGGGTACTGGCAGATTCTCCTTGCGGAAGACGCAAAGGAACAGATTGCTTTCTCTACACCAGAGGGTCTTTTTCAATATACTTTTTTCAAGTAGCTGAGAGTGAGAGTGAGAGGGTGAGGGTGTGCTGTGCTGTGCTGTGCAGCTGGAGGACTAAGGAGTACAAGCGTTATCAGACACCAGGAGGAAGGTCCTGTGGTGAGAATAAAGAAGGTGTTTGGAGGAGGCTATGGGGAAGTAGCCCAGGGAGTTGTAGCTGTCATGCAGCTGTTACAGGAGGCACTATAGCCAGCTGCAATCCACAGGGCCCTGGGCTGGACCCCGGAATAGAGGATGGGCCCGGGTTCCCCCGAAACCTCCCAACTCTTGATCAGACACAGGAGGAGTTGATCCAGACTGTGGGGAAGATCACTGAGGTGAGCAAATCTGCCAATAAGCGCAGGACCCACCAAGGTAGAGGAGGAACTTTGTCACACACCTTACAAGCAAGTTCAAGCTGTAGCTCTTCTGAGATGGGAGAAATTCAGTTTAAAAGCAGACCTCTGTTGTTTTCATTGCTATCTTTTGAGTAGGTGGAGTTTTAAGTATCATTTTGGAGTGTTTGAAATCATTTTCTTTTAATGAAGACTGATCTCTTTGTATAGGAAGATTTAAATGTTTTGATTCCTTTATTCAAGCACAGTAGAGGATTTTATAATTTCTTGAGATTCAAGGATTTTTTTTTATTATGTAAATATACCCGGAAAAAGATATGCTGTATATGAAGATCTGTAGTTTCATTCCAGTCATCTATCTGCATTGAGTTATTCAATGTATTTTGTTCATTACAGATGTTTATTATGTGAGTAACCAGTCTAGAAATTGGAACCTTGTCAGTGTTAGTGAATTAAGATAGTGAAACAAAGCATTTTAACACTAAGAAAAACTGCATCATTATCAGGTAACTAGAATAAAAATTAAAATAGCATTTAAAATCAAGTATTGTTGTGAAGGAGAAATTTCTCTTTTTCAAAATACTGCAAGCAGACTGTCTGTCTGAAACTTATAAGTGACAAATGCAAGTCTAAAGTAGAAACTGGTGTCTGAGGATTGAGATGTGCGAGCTGTGAGTTGTTCAATACAAACTCATGATGGCTTTATGAGTCAAAATGTAGAAAAACTTCAAATAATCGAGCAACACGTGATCGGTGCACCTGAACAAATTTGCTTCAGTCTGCTTGCTCCAGACGATATATATCCACACACCCACCAATGATACAACCTCGCCACTTCCGCTTCAAAACACCACAGGCCCAGTGGAACTGACATGGCTCTGTTGTGCAGAATAGCAGGATACGGATAGCCCACACAGGGCCATGGACCCCAGCACTGCAAGGGGTTTTTCCTAGATGTCCCCATGCAGTGGTATTTAGGAGGATGAAAAATGATTGGGCCATGGGGTGGCCAGA
Source organism: Mauremys reevesii (assembly GCF_016161935.1). Classification (NCBI taxonomy): domain Eukaryota; kingdom Metazoa; phylum Chordata; order Testudines; family Geoemydidae; genus Mauremys; species Mauremys reevesii. Next base: position 83,600 of record NW_024100744.1, read on the forward strand.
TGCTGAGGGCATAGACCTGTTGCTACATGGATTCAGCAGTCACTGATCTCTGTGGAGCTGGACTGCAGAAGTGACAAGAGCTACTGCAGACTCAGGATTATCATAGTTGGCTTGGATTTCTTCCCGCAGCCCCGGAGAAACAGTTTGTACCCAAGCTAACTATTACTCTGCTTTGGGATGGCAAAGGATTTAACACGTTAGGCAGAAATTTCACAATGAGCTGCACTTTTAAATAACCATTAACAACATTAAAAAAATATTTTTCAAACAACGCTATTTTTTGCTAATTTGAGTTTTGGTTCATGTTGTTTCTATCTTAGCCTATCTTCTCCATATTTCTACAGTGCATTGCTGAATTTGTGACATCACAATTGCTTCCACAGCAACAGACTGTGTATTTCATGATGACTTCACTGCAGAATTAAGCAGAAAGAGGAACTAGGCTGAAAACCAGAAAGAGTTTATAATAGTTAAAAGGGGTGATGATGGTGCAGTCCTTGGGCATCCAAAACTCCCAGTGACTTTGAAGGATTGAGCCTAGATAATTTAAAACTGTAGAAACTGGGATTTAGCCAGTTTCAGGCAAAGTACTGTAAAAGGATTGTTTGCTTGTATAGAAAATGTTCTCGCTTTCACATTTGCCCTGGTATGAAAGGTCCTCTGAATGAAGACTTTTGATTAAAACTAAAGTAAGATCTTCATGAGCAAATTTTGTCATGCATTGCTTTAAAATATTTTGTGTATTATGACACTTCAGATTTAATTGGTAGTATGATTAAGTTGCTCATCTAGCCCACTGTTCAGATAGGAAGATGGAATGCTCCAGCACTTATGTAACTGACTGCTGTTCTATTTGGGGGAGGGGGAGATGAAGTATATGTAGACAAAGGACAGACTTTGCCAGGAATGAATCACATATTAGATTCAGGAAATTCCTGTGTGCAAAACTGGCAGTACTCCTTGCTGTAATAGATTTGTAAAAAATCTTCTTATGATCACACTGTTAAATTCAGCTCTACATTATGTTCATTTTATATCTTTCCTGCTCTTAATCAGATGGTTAGTTTCAGCTAAAAGTTAATCAGGCTTCCTTCTGGAAATATGCATTTAAAGAATGTGCTACCAAAGAGGGAATACTCCGATTCCAAATATTTTCAAGACAAATATTTTTAACAGTTTTAGCAGTGTTCAGAAGGTTCAAGGTCTTTAAGCAAACAAAACAAGCGCACAAATGCCTCTATTTTTGTTTCTTGGCACTTATCTTTCTGAGAACTCTGGCTTTTTTTAGTATTGTTGGGAGTTAATGGGTGTTAAAAGCTCCACATAGACAAATCCTTCTTAGAAGTTGGTGAATGTGCTCCTGCTGTTAAAAAAATTGTCAAAATTCTAGCACCTTTAGCTTGTATTTACTGAATGCCTCAATTGCCAGACTAACAAGGGCACTCGGTACACAAATACTGAAAATCTGCTTTCTGTTTTTTATTAGTTTCCAAGACATGTAACCCAGATAATTGACTCCTGCTCTTACATGATGGTTTAGCCCAGACATGGGCAAACTACAGCCCGCGGGCCATATACGGCCCGTTGGGCTTTTTAATCCGGTCCGCCGAACTTGTCCAAGTTATATTATTAAATTAAATTTTATTATAATTAAACCTCCTTCATTTTACCTTTCCCTGTAATGCCCGTGTTTCCCCAACAGATGGCGCACTCCAAAGACATTGACCTTTGTTTGAGTGTGATGTGTTACTCTCTACTTCACTTTTTCGCTTTGCAGTTTGAGCCCTTCAGTAAAAATGAGCGGACCGAAGAAAAGTAGACAGTGAGTGCCGAGTGTTTAATAAAGAGTGGACAACAAAATATTTTTTCGCTGAAGTCCGATCAATGGCTGTATGTCTGATATGCCAAGAAACTGTAGCGGTTTTTAAAGAATACAACATCAGCCGTCATTTTGCCACAAAACATGCTAACTACGCTAGCAAACAGACTACACAAGAACGGGCGGCTACGGCTCAGAGATTGATGGCTAATTCACAGACTCAGCAAAAAAAATTTCACAGACAAACTGCGATTCAAGAGTCAAGTACCAAGGCAAGTTTTTTGCTGGCATTCAAATTAGCAAAGGCTAGTAAGCCTTTCTCCGAAGGCGAATTTTTAAAAGAATGCATGGTTGAGACAGCAGGTCTCTTGTGTCCGGAGAGCAAAGGCAAGTTTGAAAAAATCAGTTTATCACGCAGAACTGTGAATCGCCATGTGGAACTGATTGACGAAGATATAGCCAGCAAATTAAACAAAAAGGCGGAGTCCTTTAAGTTTTTTTCACTAGCACTGGATGAAAGTAACGACATACAAGACACTGCTCAGCTCCTCATTTTTATCCGAGGGATTAACGACAGTTTTGAGATTACGGAGGAGTTTTTGACCATGGAGTCCCTGAAAGGAAAAACGCGGGGAGAGGACTTGTATAACCAGGTGTCTGCTGTCATCGAGAGAATGAAGCTACCTTAGAGTAAACTTGCCAATGTCACCACGGATGGATCGCCAAATATAACTGGAAAAAACGTTGGGCTACTAAAAAGAGTCTAGGAAAAAGTAAAAGAGGAAAAACCTGATCAGGATGTTATTTTCCTTCACTGCATCATTCATCAGGAAGCTCTGTGTAAGTCTATATTGCAGCTAAATCATGTCGTGAATCCAGTCGTAAAACTTGTTAACTTTATACGAGCAAGGGGACTTCAGCATCGTCAGTTTATTGCGTTCCTGGAAGAAACCGATGCAGATCACCAGGACTTACTTTACCACTCTCATGTCCACTGGTTAAGTTTGGACAAAGTGTTTCAACGAGTGTGGGAGCTCAAGGAGGAGATTGGTGCATTTTTGGAGTTAATGGGGAGATCCGACGAATTTCCCGAGCTAAGCGACAAGAACTGGCTTTGTGACTTTGCGTTTGCTGTGGACATATTTTCGCACATGAATGAGCTGAACATGAAGCTACAGGGGAAAGATCAGTTTGTGCACGACATGTACACAAATGTTAGAGCCTTCAAATCCAAGCTGACTCTTTTCTCCAGACAAATTTCAAACAAATCTTTCGCTCATTTCCCCACACTAGCCATGCAGAAAGAGGCGATCCAAACGAAGAAATACAGCAAATCACTGGACGACCTGCATGGAGAATTCTGCCGTCGGTTCTCTGATTTTGAAAAAATTGAAAAGTCACTTCAGCTGGTGTCCTGTCCCCTGTCACAAGACCCTGAAACAGCACCATTGGAGCTGCAGTTGGAACTGATCGATCTTCAGTCTGACTCCGTCTTAAAGGAGAAGTTCAACTCTCTTAAACTGAACGACTTTTATGCTTCACTTAACGAAGCCACGTTTCAAAACCTCCGGAGGATGGCACAGAAGATGCTGACGTTGTTTGGCTCAACCTATGTATGTGAACAGACATTCAGCGTCATGAACATCAACAAAGCCCATCACAGATCCAAGTTAACTAACCAACACCTCGGATCTATCCTGAGAATTGCCACAACAAAACTAACTCCAGACTTTGATGCACTTGCAAAAAAAGGAGATCAACAACACTGTTCCCACTGAAACTGAATGGGAGTTTATCTACTGTGTTATTAAATTAATACATTTGGAAAACAATTTTTACAATGAACCCTGCACATTGATGTTTTGGTGCCTGTTAAAGGCCAAATCTTTTCATGTAATGGTTTTTACATTTCATTTATATTAGTTCAACAAACACACCATCCTTCTATTCTGGCCCGGCCCCTCTGTCAGATTTTAGAAACCATTGTGGCCTGCGAGTCAAAAAGTTTGCCCACCCCTGGTTTAGCCAGTTGGAGGCATTACATTAGTCAAGGATCTCCCTGTAACATGGAGCCAGTCTATAGGAAAACAAATAAGTATAATTTTTTTACTGTATTTGCGCAATTTGGCAATGACTAGGGGTCTTTTAAGATTGTCCCAAAGGATATAAAGTATTAGAAGACAATATTAGCAACTTTGCAAACTATGCTCTATAGAAAAAGGTCAATGTTTGCTTCACTCCCTGTAGACTAGCTCAACATTTCAGAGGTGTTTAATAGTTTGATGCTTCCTGTGGCATTATATTGTAATAGGACCACATAAAAATAGAGGATAGAGCCTAACAATAAAAATATAACAGAGTTTTCAGTTTTGAATACCCTTGTTTAGCCTGGGTATTGGCAGAATTCAGAACATGTCGTTGCAGAATTTTGATAATTCCCTTTGCAGGGTGATTAACATTTTGTTTTCACATTTTTTAATTAAAATGATTAAAAGCATGTACAAGTGGGAGGGGAGTTGTAAAACACAGAAGCTAATATTCTGTGTTTACTTCCAGTTTGTGGGGATGTTAACATTGTCTGGTAATGACAGTCTACTGAAGCCATTCAGAAGCTCAATCCTTTTAAAGTGTAACAGTTCTATTTTAGGGGGTGATAGAATTCACTGGAGACTATTTCCTTCCTTCCTTGCTTTTACTGCCAAACTAATGTTATAACTTTTAGTGTGTAACATCACTCCTACAGGTCAACATCGCACAACAATTTATTTTTCATAGAAATCTTTGTGTGATGTATGAGAAGCCACTAAAATTAATACATTTCTATTGTCGGAATCTAAGATTCTCAGAAGGCAGAAAGGGTAAGCTAATGTGCAAAGATGGAGGAAAGTAAAAGAAAAGGAAACTGACAGTTTAGAGCAGTCATAGTTAACTAAAAGCTAATTATCACTGCACATGAGTTCTGTTACCCCAAATCTCTGTGTAGAATAATAAGGAGGTGTCATATACAACAGGTTCGACTCCTACCAGCATCTATCAACTGGGAGAATTAGAAATCTGTGTGCCTCCCACCCGTGTTGCATTGAACTCAAGGACAGAAAGAATATAACTTTAAACAGAAAGAAAATTTATTAAGGGATAGAGACAACTGGGGGATGAGTCACTGTGGGGAACACTACAAACACAACTGCCCACGAATAGATTCCAAGAAGGGAGCATAAAACCCAGGCCCTTAAACTCTCCCTTGGCTAAACTAATAAATGCCCTAAAATAAGAACTGTCTCTCTTCTAACTGCAGAGGGAGGACACTGTCAACGGATGGTCCATCTTAGGAGCTCAGGAACATGGGAGGATCTGCTGCCGAAGCAGGAGATCACAGATCTGAGCTGACGGCAAAGCCTTCACTGGCTCCTTTGCTGGATCACAGGAATCAGGTGAGTATCAGAGATCTTGACAGATGCTAGTAGCCAAAGTCTTGATCCGATGCCGCACAAAGAACCTGGACGTGGCTGCCTCGATGGTGGACAGCCCCTGCATCACCGCCGACAGTCCCTTCTACGCTCACTGTGGTGCGCCTTTCTGAGGCCCACCCTGACAGGCCCTGCCCCCAACCGGTTCCAGCCAGTTCTCAGTCCCTCAAGTTCTGCCTGGAAACAGAGTTTTGGCGGGAAAATGCCATGAAGAAGGGCACCAAGATTCTCATCTTGAATTTCTAATCTCCATTTTGAATTGCAGCAACATTCCTAACAGAATCTAATCATGTACCAAAACCACCTTACAAGCAAATTCAAGCTGTAGCTCTTCTGGAATGGGAGAAATTCAGTTTAAAAGCAGACCTCTGTTGTTTTCATTGCTATCTTGAGTAGATGGAGTTTTAAGTATCATTTTGGAGTGTCTGAAATAATTTTCTTTTAATGAAGACTGATCTCTTTGTATAGGAAGGAGCAAAGATTTAAATGTTTTGATTCCTTTATTCAAGCACATAGAGGATTTTATAATTTCTTGAGATTAAAGGATTTTTTTATTATGTAAATATACCCGGAAAACGAAATGCTGTACATGAAGATCTGTAGTGTCACTCCATTCACCTATTCGCACTGAGTTATTCAATGTATTTTATTTATTACAGATGTTTATTATGTGAGTAACCAGTCTAGAAATTGGAACCTTGTCAGTGTTAGTGAATTAAGATAGTGAAACAAAGCATTTTAACACTAGGAGAAAAGCTGCATCATTATCAGGTAACTAGAATAAAAATTAAAATAGCATTTACAATCAACATACTGCAAGCAGTCTGTCTGAGACTTATAAGTGACAAATGCAAGTCTAAAGTAGAAACTGGTGTCTGAGTATTGAGATGTGCGAGCCATGAGTAGTTCAATACAAACTCATCATGGCTTTATGAGAAAAAATGTAGACAAACTTCAAATAATCGAGCAACATGTGATGGGTGCACCTGAAAAAATTTGCCTCAGTCTGAACAAATTTGCCCCAGCCGATGTATATCCACATACCCACAAATGATACAACCTTCAGTTAACAGCAGAAGTTGCCTCTTCTGCTTCAAAACACCATAAGCCCTGTGGAACTGACGTGGTTCTGTTGTGCAGGAATAACAGGATTTGGGTATCAAAATAAACAGGATTGTTTCTAGTGGGGTCAGTTCTTGGCCTTATGCTAGTTAACCTTTTTATCAGTGGAAGAAAACAAAATCATCACTGATAAAAGTTTGCACACAACACAAAAATTGGGGGAGAGGTAACCAGCGAAAGGACAGGTCACTGATACAGCATGATCTGGATCACTTGGTAAACTGGGAGCAAGCAAACAATATGTTTTAATATGGGTAAATGTATACTTCTGTAAGCAGAGTCAGGATGAGATCTACCCTGACATCTGGTGGTACATTATGAGGAGTGGGCAAAGGAATTTTAGGAATGTGCATTTGCATTGGTAAACCCACTCCACTTAGCATAACACACAGCAGCATGGGATGGTTATTTTCACACTGTGGAATCCCCAATTTCTTTGTTATTGGGGCAGGAAAAAAAAAATTGGGCTGTTACCTTAATTATGTGAATGAGGAACTATGAGACTGCTTTATGACAGAAATGACTCAACCTACATTAAATAGTACTTGCTAGACAAGGGAAATGGGTTCCAAAACCCAGTGAGGGGAGAGAGGCTGGGGACTGGTGTGTGTACCTGATGGTATGGGCCCCTTTTGAGGGCCTGGAACACCAATTGCACATCCTCCTCTCTCCACTGTTAAAGAGCAGAGCTAATTTTGAATCCTTTAGGAGTCCATCTGGAGGCTGCTGACCTGAATTCACATTGGGCCAAGGTGGCACTGGGGCTCCTTTACTACAAGAGCTGAAATCACTAAAAGAGCTAAGCTTACTGAGCTGAGATCACTAAGTGGGGGAGCCTGAAGACCGATCGCTAAGCAGCTGGCAGAGCGGAGCAGTCTGCAGCACGTTGGCGCAGACTGTGGAGCAGTGTGGAGTGGTTCGCGTGGATGGCTGATGCGGTTCATGGGTTGGCTGGAGGAGCGGCACAGCTGGTGGAGTGGAGCCAGTCGTGGTGAAGGCTACAACAGAACTCCACGGAGAAGTGGGGCAGTCGGCCCTGGCCCACGTAAGGTGCCCCTTAACACCCTGCGTGTGCCCCCCCCATTTCCACCCAGGCTGGGGGGGTAAAACTCTGCAGATAAACTTTTGAACTCTGGGGTGGCACTGACCAGAGACAGAGACTCTTGGGTTGTTGGACTTTGGGGTGATTGGACTTAAGACCCTAAGGGGGAAAGGACAGTGCCGAATGTACTTGGGGGTGGGGGTTTTTTTTGCTTATGGTTTGTGTATAGTCCTGTTTGTGGTGTCTCTCCAACGTGATGCCGCATTGTTTCCCTCCTTTATTAAAAGGATTTTGCTACACTCGGACTCTGTGCTTGCGAGTGGGGAAGTATTGCCTCCTAGAGGCGCCCGGGGGGGGGGGGGTAGGTAATTGTCCCAGGTCACTGGGTGGGGGCTCGAGCCGGTTTTGCATTGTGTTATTGAAACGGAACCCCTGGATACTGAACCCGGCCCTTGTTGCTGCCAACTCAGAGGGGCAGAAGGGTTACACTTCTAGGAACAAAGAATGTAGGTCACAATGGAGGACTCTATCCTGGGAGGAGTTGACTCTGAAAAAGATTTGTGGGCTGTGGTGGATAATCAGCTGAATATGGGCTCCAGGCCACACTCTGGCCAAAAGGGCTAGCGCCATCCTGGGATGCATAATCAAGGGACTCTTGAGTTGGAGTGATGAAGTTGTTTTACTTCTATCTTCAGCCTGGTGCAACTGTTACTGGAATATTGTGTCCAGTTCTGATGTCCAAAATTCAAGGATGTTGATAATTAGGGAGTGTTCAGAGAAGAGCCATGAGAATGATTAAAGGATTAGAAAACACATCTTAGAGTGATAGACTAAAGGAGCTCAATCTATTTAGTTGAACAAAGCGAAGATTACGGGCTGACTTAATCACAGCTAAAAGTACCTACATGGGGAACAAATATATGATAATGGGCTCTTCAATCTAGCAGAGAAAGGTCTGGAAGCTGAAGCTAGACAAATTCAGACTGTAAATAAAGCATCAATTTTTAACAGTGAGGGTAATTAACCAATGGAACAATTTACACCAAGAGTTGTGGTGGATTCTTCATCCTAGCAATTTTTATATCAAGACTGGATGTTTTTCTAAAAGATCTGCTTTAAGAATTATTTAGGGAAGGTTCTCTAGCCTGTGTCAAACTAGATAACCATGGTGGTCCCTTTTGGCCTTGGAATCAATGAAAAATCAGTTTAAGTGCTTCTATATTAGGGATTTGCACCAGTTTAATTTAGTCAAACCAATGCAATTTTTCTAATACCGACAAGGCCTTAATCTCTGCCTTAGTTTCCCATCTGTCCAATGGTAAGAACACTTTCTTTTTCTACCCTTTGTCTAGTTTATTTAGAGTGTAAGATCTTCATGGCAGAGACTGTGTTTTACTATGTGTACATACAACATCTAGCACCAGGGAGTGCTGGGCCTCAAGCCACCAGTGTAATAAAAATAGTAAGTAATAATAAATACTCCTGGGATTTAACCTGGCCCAGTGTGTACATGAGATTATTCAGTACCAGAGATAAATTGGGGCTGAAGCAATCTGGATGCAGGAAAAAGAGGATGGGTTTCTCTGAGAATAAGTTAAGATCTGTGTTCCCCTGTTAATAACGAAAATACATAATAAATCACACATGCATATGTTGTTAAAGAGGGGCAGGTCACATGAACAACAATTCCTAACCCAAGACTTTTTATTACTGGGATGCTACATCTAATGATATCCTAACATCAGACCTGCCACCCTCACGCATCTGAAGGTTGGAACTTCTTCTCATTCAGGGTAATTTCTCCTTTTTATGATTACTTTGATTACAATGGCCTCGAGAGGCCAGTCAGGATCAGGGCCACATGTGTCAGACACTGTGCAAATGCATATAATGAAAAGAACATCCCTGCCCTAAAGAGTGTACAACCTAGGGGTCCATTTGATCCCTTCATTCACATTGAATAGTACCTTATACCATAAGTCCCATTGTAGTCAGAGTAATACTCTAGACCTGTTTAACTAATACATTTTTAAACTCGAGTGTAGTCAGGTAAGTTGTATTTTTCTAAGTGACTTGAGTGCCCACATCCCATTTTCAAAAGTGACAGGCTCTTAAGAGCCTAAGTCCCACTGATGTTCAATGAAACTCTTAAGCACCTCCGTAGCTTCTGAAAACAGGACCAAAGTGCTTCTAAAAATGTGGTTAAGGTCCAAGCGAAGACCACGTGCTTAGGAGGAGAGCCAAAGTTTCAGCTTGAACAGCTAACACATTTCAATACTGCCTCCCCCGTCAACTCTAGGTGTTAGCTAACGCTCTTCAAAATTTCCATGTTATAAGCCAGTGGACAGGATGAGCGAGGAAGGGCACCAGATCATGTATATCTAACATCTCTCCCTCCAGCAAGGAAGGGGTTTGTACCCAGTATGCGCATGTCAACCAGTCACCCTCTCCTCCTCCAGGGCAGTTCAGCACCTATGCCGTGGCCTGTGGTTACAGGGCCCTTTGGGGGTGTATGTAGCTCCCATCCCTCCCAATTCCTATGGGGAAGGTGGTTCTAGTCCCTTCCCCCAACCAGTTCCTAGGGAAAAGGCAATTCCAGTCACTGTCCCTCCATTCCTCACCTCAGTTCCTATGGGGAAGGTGGGTCCAGTCCCCTCCCCAGCCCCCAGCCAGTTCCCACAGGGAAGGCAGCTCCAGTCCCCCCAACTGAGTTCCTATGGGGAAAGTGGTGATTTCCCTACACCCGCCCCTGAATTTCCCCAACACCCCCCCGCCCCAGTTTTGTGAGCTAGTTACATACCAATTTAGTGACTGTTTGTTTGGAAATCTGAATTTGAACTGAAACATTAATACACACTTTAAAAGCTTATACAGTGTATGATAAAATATGTGTATCTGAAAAAGTATATGTCATAAACAGATAGTTAAGGGTTAATGTCTCTTTTACCTGTAAAGTGTTAACAAGCTCAGTGAACCTGGATGACACCTGACCAGAGGACCAATGAAGGAACAAGATACTTTCAAATCTCAGTGGAGGGAAGTCTTTGTTTGGGTTCTTTGTTTTGGGGGTTGTTCTTTCTTGGATCTAAGAGGGGCCAGACGTACATCCAGGTTCTCCAAGCTTCCTAAAATAGTCTCTTCTATTCAATATAGTGAGTATTAATTTAAAAGGCGGATTAGTCTTTTGTTTGCTTTCTGTATTTGCAAATGTGTATTTTGCTGGAAGGATATTTTATCTCTGTTGCTGTACTTGTACTTATGCTAGGGGGGAGGGAGTCCCTCTAGTTTTTATAAGTTGTATACCCTGTAAGCATTTCCATCCTGATTTTACAGAGATAGTTTTTACTTTTTCTTTCTTTAATTAAAAGCTTTTCTTTTTAAGAACCTGATTGATTTTTCCCCCTTGTTTGAGACCTCAGGGGATTAGTCTAACTCACCAGGGATAGGTGGGGGGAAAAGAGAAGGGGGAAGGTGAATCCCTCTTTGTTTTTAGATTCAAGGAGTTTGAATCAGGGTAATCGTTCCAGACGACCAAGGGAGGGAAAGTCTGGGAGGGGGAAAGGTGGGGAAATGGTTTATTTCCCTTTGTGTTAAGACCCAAGGAGTTTGGGTCTTGGGTTCCCCAGGGAAGGTTTGGGGGGAATGGAAAGTGTACCAAAACACTATAATTTTGGTCGGTGGCAGCGCTCTCAGATCTAAGCTAGAATTTAAGCTTAGAAGAGTACATGCAGGTCCCCACCTTTTGGACGCTAAAGTTCAAAGTGGGGAACAAACCTATGACAGTATAATAGGTTTGAAAAGTATGAACATAGACTAACTTCCTTGCTTCCTTATACAGCTATTGTTTTTTATGATGTCAGTGCATTCATTTCGGTGATGTTGGCCAACCTAATAATTTCAAATGATGATTTGTAAGCAAAGTCTAAATGAGCTCTCCCTGACAGCTAGTGATGAGCTTGGGCTGCAGGGAAAGGCTTCAGGGCCAGATTATATTTACATTCACCCCTAATCTACCTAGATATCCAGCACACAGAGCTGTGTTGTCCAAGTGATAGATTTTGGCTGGGGTTGGGTTACAAACCACTTGAATATGGGGGGGAGGGAGGATGAAATGTTGTTCTTATTGTATTATGTAAAGGGCAGTAGAACTGCACTTAACCTGTGATGATTTGAAGGCATCGAGAGAGGGTGGGGACCTGTCCCTCTCCACTGTTTAAAGACAGAGCTGATTAGGCTCCATAGATAGTCTTTTGTTCTGTTAAGTGACCACTGCAGCTGAAAGCACTGACAATCAGGTCTAAGTGCTTACTCCTGTTGTGCGGACAGTGTTCCTGTGGGTACAGTGTTTTTGTGTAAGAGACAGCCCAGACTGCACTAGCAGCAAGGTTCCCTCACTGAGAGCTCAGCTGAAATCACTGAGAGCTGGTGGAACCTCAAGAGACCAACTCGCAGTGGTCACAGTCGCAGGTGGCAGCAGAAGGTGACTGCGCAGGGCCACTGGCAACAGAGCAGTGGAGGTGGCACAACGAACAGCCGTGGCCAGAGCGAAGAGTGAGAAGCTGGAGGAACAAGCAAGGTGCCTTCTTGTCCCCCACCTGGAAGGTGTATTCATGTGAAAGCACCTCTGAACTCTGAGTCTCCACTAACCAAGGACAACACCGGTGAGTGGAGTGCGGTGGAGGGAAAAGTGTTAAATAAACATTTGTTTGTTGGACTATATTTTAGTCACTTTGCTCCAGAATGCTAGATTTGGGAATGACTGGGAATGGAAACTTATATAAATATGTTTCCTAGTAGGCCAAGATTTTTAAATTGCATTATTTGTCAAGGTTATCTCACATTGTTATCTTGGGAGGTCATTATGTTGGGGAGATTCTGTACTAAACATTTTTATTATTATAATTAATTTTTACATAAGAATGGTCATACTGGGTCAGACCAATGGTCCATATAGCTCAGTATCCTGTCTTACAACAGTGATCAAGGGCAGGTGAATGACCAGAACAAGTAATCATCAAGTGACCGTCCCCTGTTGCCCATTCCCAGCTTCTGGCAAACAGGCTAGGGACACTCAGAGCATGGTGTTGCATCCTCCCCATCCTGGCTAATAGCCACTGATGGACCTATTCTACAGGAATTTATCTAGTTCTTTTATAATCCTGTTATAGTTTTGGTCTTCACACCATCCCCTGGCAAAGAGTTCCCTGGGTTGACTTTATATTGTGTGAAGAAGTACTTCCTTTTGTTTTTAAAAACCTACTGCCTATTAATTTCATTGGGTGACTGCTAGTTCTTGTGTTATGTGAAGGATTAAATACAATTTCCTTATTCACTTTCTTCACACCAGTCAAGATTTTGTAAACCTCTATCATATCCCCATTAGTCATCTCTTTTCTAAGCTGAAAATTCCCAGTCATTTTAATCTCTCTTGTTTCAGACCCCTGATCATTTTAGTTACCCATCTGTGTACCTTTTCCAATTCCAATATATATTTTTTAGGCTGGGTGACCAGATCTGCACACACTATTCAAGGTATGCACGTACCATGGATTTTTATAGGGGCAATAAGGTATTTTCTGTCTCATTATCTATCCCTTTCTTAATGATTCCCAACATTGTTTGCTTTTGTGACTGCTGCTGCACATTGAGTGGATGTTTTCAGAGAACTGTCCATAATGACTCCAAGATCTTTCTTGAGTGTTAACGGCTAATTCAGACTCCTTCATTTTGTATGTATAGTTGAGATTGTTTTCCAATGTGCATTACTTTGCATTTGTCATCTGTCATTTTTGTTGCCCAGTCACCCAGTTTTGTGAGATCCCTTTGTAGCTCTTTGCAGTCTGCCTGGGACTTAACTATCTTGAATAGTTTTGTAACATCTTCAAATTTTGCCACCTCACTGTTTACCCATTTTTCCAGATGAATATGTTGAACAGTACTGGTCCCAGTACTGACCCCTTAAGGATACCACTATTTATCACTCTCCATTCTGAAAACTGATAATTTATTCCTACCCTTTGTTTCCATCTTTAACCAGTTACTAATCCATGAGAGGACTGCCCTCTTATCCCATGATGGCTTACTTTTCAAAAGTCAATTTAAACTCAATACTTTTTTTTAAATGTATATTTTTTTAGAAATCTAGACCTGTTACGTGTTTTGATGTAACTTGCATTATTCTTATGTTAAAACTGCATAATCCTAACAAAACATTTACTTTAGTCATATTTCTTTTATATATCTCAGTGGTCCTGATAGCACCTCCTACTTTCACTACCTGGCGAAACCACACAAATGCTCCCATATAACTCCCCTGCCAGTTCCCACACACTCCCGCAGTTCATACAGGAAAGGCAGCTCCAGGCCCTCGGATCCCAGGGGCAGACAGTCCTTGCCCCCACCCCTCCTGACCATGGGACAGGCAGCTTTAGCCTGCCACCCCCCCAACCCCAATGCCTATGGGGAAGGGGGCTCCAGCCCCCCACCCCGTTCCTATGGGGAAGGCAGCTCCTACACCCCGACTCCCCGAGCAGCGCCACCCCCCAAACCCAGCCACAGTCAGGCGCTGCTGAACCCCGCCCGGGGTGCTCCGCCAAACGCCCTCCCCTCCAGACTCACTAACTGTAGAGCCCCAAATGGCGGTTAAAACTGTTCCTCAACCGCCCTGCCCTGACAACAGCCGCGCTGCGCGTTCCCCTGCGCAAGGCAGTTGGGTGGGCACTGGGGACAGAGCGACAAATCAGAGCGCAGAACAGAAAGTGGGGGAATGACAAGGAAACAGACCAATCAGAGCCCAGAAGAGGGAAAGGTAAAGAGAGAACAGCCAATCAGAGCCCCGGATCAGGGAGGCCCCGCCTCCATTTCGTAGGATTGCGCGGCCGGCTGCACACCTGAGCTGCAAAGGGTGGAGCGGTGCCCCACCCCACCTCGAGCGCTGCGTGCACCGGGCTCCGCTCCCAGGGGGCGGGGTGTCCCTGGCGGGATTCCGCGGGCTGGGGCGGCTTGTTCCCCCCCCCCCCCTACGCTGCGGGGTGTGAGCCCCTCCCCCACAGCATGGACATGGGGTGAGCCCCTCCTCCACAGCACCTCCCACCCACCAGGGGCTTAGACCTCCCCTGACACTGCAGGGGTGAGCCCTCCCCACAGCCCCCGCCACTGCAAGGCCTGAGCCCCACCCCACAGCATGGACACAGACCCAGGCACTGCAGGACATGGGGGTGAGCCCTCCTCCACAGCACCCTCACTGCCAGGGGCTTAGACTCCTCCACTGCGGGGCGTGAGCCCTCCCCACAGCACCCCGCCAGGGGTTTAGACCTCCCCACACTGCAGGGTGTGAACCTCCCCACAGCACCCTCCCACCCACCAGGGGCTTAGACCTCCCGACACTGCAGGGTGTGAACCCTCCCCACAGCACCCCCACCCGCCAGGGGCTTAGACCTCCCCGACACTGCAGGGTGTGAACCCCTCCCCACAGCATAGACATGGACCCCGACACTGCAGGACATGGGCCCTTCCTCACACCAACCCCACAAAGGGGCTTGGACCCCTGACACTGCAGGGGTGAGCCCTCCTCCACAGCCCCGATGAGCTTGGACCCGACACTGCAGGGTGTGCCCTTCCCAAGGTGCCTGGTACCCCGACACTGTAGAGCATGGGCTCCCTGCCCCCACAGTGCCCCCAAGGGCATGTACCACCTGACATGGCCGGGTATGGGCCCTCTTGGGCAGGAGGGAGAGCTCAGTGGTTTGCGCATTGGCCTGCTAAGCCCAGGCTTGTGAGCTCAATCCTTGAGGGGGCCACTTAGGGATGGGGCAAAAATCAGTACGTGGTCCTGCTAGTGAAGGCAGGGGGCTGGACTCAGTGGCCTTCAGGGTCGCTCCTGTTCTAGGAGATAGGTGTATCTCTCCCCACAGCACCCCCAAGGGGCATGGCACCCCTGACAGACTCCCTGCCCCCACAGTGGGCCTCCCCACAGAGGCATGGACCACTTCAACCCTGCAGAGCATGGGGGCCCTCCCCCCAACCGTCCCCTCGAGGGCATGACCCCCCTAGGGACACCACCGGGCGTGGTCCACCTGCCCCCCAGCCCTGGCTCACTAAGGTACATGAGGTCCCCCCACACACAATGCCCCCCCATGCCATTGAGGGGCATGATCCCCCTCTCCTCCACACAGCATTCCCACAATGAAGGCTGTGACACACACACACATCACTCCCCCAGGCCTCTGCAAGGCACAAGGCCCCTGTTCTTCTCACAGCAGCCCCAGTGGGAGGGGCATAACACCCAGTCCCTAAGTGGCACTGCACAGGGGGCAAGTGTGGCAATTTGCCCCAGACCCTGCAGGGGCCCCCACAAGAATATAGTATTCTATAGTATTGCAACTTTTTTTTTAGGGAAGGGGCCCCCAACATTGCCTGATTCCTCTGGGGAGCCCTGGCACTGCAGGGTGAAACTTCCCCTCCTCACTGCCCTCAGTGAGGAGCACGAACTCTGGCAGGGCAGAATGTCAGGTTGTAACACTGCTTGCAAATGTGAAAAACACTGGCACAATGTGTGGCCAACTGTTGAAATCTGGACAATCCTGCAGAATTCAGGAGGGCAGCACCTTCTAGTCCGGCCTCAAACTAGCCCTGGGGGACACTGTTTGTTTTTAGGCTATTAAAATTCAGTTAAATTGTAGGAGTGTTGGGGTTTTATTTCCCCCCCCCCTTTTAAAGAAAGAAACAAGGCATTTAGTTGCAAACAATTAGCACTCAGTTAACTCATAAACAGGGCATCCCAAGACTACGAAGCGTGGTGTAGCATCTGCAAACATTTCCTATTTATGAGGACATTTTCTTCAGTTTTTACTTCTTTGCTTTAGACGTGGCTACAACCCAGTAATGAACATCATCAGCTCAAGAAAATAAATGAGTAAGAACTGTGCTGTTCAAATATATGCCCCAATCCACCAAAATTCCTCTCTGGTGGTAGAAAACTTTTCCAACAGGACATTGTCATCTCGATTATTGCTTCAAAGGTTGTTTTTTTTTCCCTCCTGCTGATGATAACTCATCTCAATTGATTGGCCTCTTATGGTTGGTATGGCTACTTCCACCTTTTCATGTTCTCTGTATGTATAAATAGCCACTTTCTCTGTGTTCCGTTCTATGCATCCGACGAAGTGGGCTGTAGCCCACAAAAGCTTATGCTCTAATAAATTTGTTAGTCTCTAAGGTGCCACAAGTACTCCTATTGTTTTCTGTATTTCGCCATTCTCTGCCTCCCCAAATTCCTAGCCTTACTGGACAGCAAACTGCAAAAGCATTGCTGCTTCTGGTTTGATTCATGCTTGCTTTGTTGTCAGACTGATTTTCAGCTGAAGTTAAACTGCACACTAAACAAGCTGAATAAGCACATACACACACACCAATAATACTCATGGCATCCCTATTGTTAATGTTCCTTCCCCACTCTGAACTTTAGGGTACAGATGTGGGGACCTGCATGAGACCCTTTAAGCTTAATTACCAGCTTGGATCTGGTTTTGCTGCCACCACCCAAATCATTTAAGAGTTCTTTGGGAATCTCTGTCTACCTTCCCCCCACCCCCGAATATCTCCCTCCCAATACTATAACCTCCTCCACCAATTCCCTGGTGAACACCGATCCAAACCCTTGGTTCTTAAAACAAGGAAAAATCAATCAGGTTCTTAAAAAGAAGGCTTTTAATTAAAGAAAGAAAGGTAAAAATCATCTCTGTAAAATCAGGATGGAAAATAACTTTACAGGGTAATCAGATTCAAAGAGCTCAGAGGAACCCCCTCTAGCCTTAGGTTCAAAGTTACAGCAAACAGAGGTAAAATCCTCTCAGCAAAAAGAAACATTTACAAGTTGAGAAAACAAAGATAAACCTAACACACCTGGCCTGGCTGTTACTTACAAGTTTGAAATATGAGAGACTGGTTCAGAAGACTTGAAGAGCATGGATTGATGTCTGGTCCCTCCTAGTCCCAAGAGCGAACAACCCCCAAAACAAAGAGCACAAACACAAGCCTTCCCCCCGCCAAGATTTGAAAGTATCTTGTCCCCTTATTGGTCCTCTGGCTCAGGTGTCAGCCAGGCTACCTGAGCTTCTTAACCCCTTACAGCTAAAAGGATTTTGGTGTCTCTGGCCAGGAGGGATTTTATAGTATTGTACACAGGGGGGCTGTTACCCTTCCCTTCATAGTTATGACACCTAGAAAGCATGGATCTAAGGAATCAAGATAGGTGTGGTTAAAATATTCACAGCATTTATGAATGTAGTGAACGCAATGTGTGGATGTGCAAGTTTAGTGCTAACAAAAGGTCCCACCATGACAGTCTGTGTGTGAATTCCTCTGTCCACAGATCAGATATGGTAGAGGCAGCGAAATTCTCTGCCAATGTTACTGAACTATAAACTAGAAGAAGGATGGGAGTTGATTCTCCCATCACACTATAGCATCTCTGCTAAGATTGCCAGCAAGGATGACAATTAGTGCCAAATGTGTTTGGTTTTTTTATATGTGGACTTTAATCTACTAGAACTTGCATTGCGAATCACCAATTTCACAGGCTAGAAAGCTGCCATCTGGTAATAACTTACTTCTGACGTTTATGTAGTTGCATTAATGTATTTTTACACTATTTCAGCGGAATTCAGAAGCATCTCAATTTTTGCTTCCTGAGTTGTTCCTGGTTGTAGCTTTTCTAATGGTTCTAAGGAACTTGCCAAATTAATAAAGATTTGGGTAACACTTTAAAAGAGATCTAGACCAAAAAGCAATGGAGCGAGTGTGCTTGAATACAGGTGGCTCAACACAATCTGCCTGTTCTTCTGCATGACATTTTCCTTTGGCATCTGTCTATGAACCTCTACAGATGCTTTGTTTCTAGGCATACCAGCTCACAACAAATTGCTTAACTAACATTTTGAATCCATTCATATAAATTTATTTTGTTTTTAGTAGTGGTGAATTTGAACCAAACCACCAGACCCAAACAGCCCCCCAAAATACAGAGAAATGTGCAGGCAGACTTTGCTTCAGGTCCCTATAATGGGCCAAATCAAATCCAAATCCGACCACCACCAAACTGGGAAAGTTCAGAACAGTGTTGCCAACTCTTGTGATTTTTTAATCACAAGACTTGTGGTATTTGATGTTTGCTTGCAGCTCCAGCTCCTGAAGGCATGTGATTTGGGGAGAAGCTCAATGTTCATTGTTTTTTTAAAGGAAGTTTCTAGGCCTGCCGGTTGTAGAGAAAAGCTTGAAAGTGTGAATTGAGTGAGACCTAAAGGTTCAAACACCAAAAGGTAAATGAAAAAAGCCTACTTTGAAAAAAATCTCATGATATTTAAGCCAATCTCACATTTTGGGGGAACTTGACTCATGACAGTCTAACACTTGGGGATGGCAGTACTAGAATCTGAACTCTGTGGTGTGGGCTACACTTCCACTAATTCTGGATGCTTCTATTTTTAGGTGCTCAACTTGAGACACAAATGCCTGATTGTTCAGAAGTGTTAAGCACCTGCAGCTCTTATTGACGTCAGTCAGAAATTCGAATCATGATCAAGCCAGGCACCCAAAATTGGTTGACATGTTTTAAAAAAAACTAGACTTAATTGATTACACCCATCACGCCAGAGGCGGATACACATCTAAACAACATGTGCAGCCAGACAAACTGGCTGCCAAAATCAAAGAGCTCCCAACATGAAATGTACTGCATAAATGTGGACAACCACAAAGTTTTTCACCAATAACTACATGCAATAACCTCTGCTGAACCTCACACACACAATATATTGGCAAACAGCAAAAGATGGACATTTTTGGCTAATGGTATAGATTTTAATATCCCCCTTTGATGGAAAGTGCCAGTGTGCCTTCAATGCTCATGCAGAGCACCTAGGAGCTAGATATTTCAGCCTTGGAGCACACACAGGAAAAAATTAGTGGGTGCTTAGCACCCACTATCAGCCAACTCCCCTCCCCCTGCCCCGCCCTGCCAGTGCCTCCTGCTCACCGCTGGCCCCACTGATCAACTCTTCCCTCTCCCTCCCAGCACCTCCCACCCACCACGATCAGCTGTTCCTCAGCCTGCAGGGAGTGCTGGGGGAGGGGAGGAGCGGGATGGGGCACGCTTTGGGAGGAGACAGACGTGCGGAAGAGGCAGAGTGGGGCATGGCCTTGGGGAAAGTGCTTGAGAAATGTACTTAAGCCAACCTAAGCCCCTGCATAGCCAGCGTTAGATCAATAGCAGGATTCTTCTGTCGACCTAGCTACCACCTCTTGGGGAGGTAGATGAACAACAGCAACAGAAGAGCCCCTCCCGTGGGCGCTGGTAGTGTCTATACTGAAGTGCTAGAGCAGTGGAGGTGCAGAGCCCTGGTAGCCTTTCAGCCTTCAGTCTGAGGTTCCATTGTGCTAGGCCCTGTACAAAATGCTGAGCACTCACAACACCCACTGAAGCGCACTGCAGAGCAGTGTGTGCGTGCTGAGGGGGAAGACCAGGACTGGACTAGTAGAGGGGGGTGTCACAGGTCGAGCGTGGGATGGGCTGGCAGAGCTGTGAGAGAGGTTTGCCCAGCCGCTGCCTGCCCTTTAGCTGGGCCCAAGCCTGTTTTACAGCAAAGGCGCTGCTCAAAAAGGAAAGCTTGAAGGAAGGTATTTACTTCATGTCGGTCCACTGAGCTCGTTTCCCCCTCTCTAACCAGCATGTAAGTTACTACATTTAAAATCCAAGTGCGGCCTGTGCAGCAGAGCTCAGCACCGGGGGGGGAAGCGTCTTCCTACGAATTAGACGCACAATAAAAATAAGTGCAACTTAACGATCTTATTGTAAACAGGAATGTTCTATGGATTTCCCTGTCTTCCTGCCTCCAACGGCCGGTGTCAGCTGCCACACGCCCCCTGAGAGGAGCTCTGTGCATGCAGACCCATCTGCTGTAACATTTCAGCAGGGTGCACATTTCCCCAAGGGTCAGGGTAACGAAGCGGAAGGCTGACAAACTGAAACAGGAATGAATCGATTATTAACCATTTCTTCCCGAAGGCACAATTCCTACAGCCCTGGTTATGCTCCAGCTGTCTTGCTATAACGACTGGAGAACACTTGCTGTTACCTAATATAAGACATACCTGTGGCATTTTGTCCCTGCTGGGATCACTCCATATAAAGCAATCCAGTAAGAAGAGGCTCTGTTCTTGAATCCTCCAGTTTTCATAAACACTTTAAATTCAACAAAATCACAAAGAACAAAATGTATGAAAAGAGCATGCAAATACAGACTTGTTTTGCTCAGATTCAAATGCAGAGCAGCCTCTAATTGGTATTTTACAGGGATATTACAAGTTAAAATAGTTATTATAAGATCAAATGAGTAATTCATTACCTCCAAGCAACAAGTACTTAACCATGTACTTTTGAATATTTAGTTTTAATAGAAATTTATCTGGAAGAATGTTCCAGGACTGAATGATGTTTTCTTGAAGCCTGCAGCGCTTGTCACAGTCAGCATTTCAGCTGTGACAGGTTGGGTCATTATGTACCAGTGAGTTGGGCACCTCTGCAGTGCACCTTCTTTCCATCTGTGGGAGTAGAAAATAAAAAGCAAGTTCAAGCTGTAGCTCTTCTGGGATGGGAGAAATTCAGTTTAAAAGCAGACCTCTGTTGTTTTCATTGCTATCTTTTGAGTAGGTGGAGTTTTAAGTATCATGGAGTGTTTGAAATCATTTTCTTTAATGAAGACTGATCTCTTTGTATAGGAAGATTTAAATGTTTTGATTCCTTTATTCAAGCACAGTAGAGGATTTTATAATTTCTTGAGATTCAACGATTCTTTTTTTATTATGTAAATATACCCAGAAACAGAAATGCTGTATATGAAGAACTGTAGTTTCACTCCATTCACCTATCTGCACTGAGTTATTCAATGTATTTTGTTCATTACAGATGTTTATTATGTGAGTAACCAATCTAGAAATTGGAATGTTGTCAGTGTTAGTGAATTAAGATAGTGAAACAAAGCATTTTAACACTAAGAGAAAAGCTGCATCATTATCAGATAACTAGAATAAAAATTAAAATAGCATTTAAAATCAAGTGTTGGTGTGAAGAGGAAATTTCTCTTTTTCAAAATACTGCAAGCAGTCTGTCTGTCTGAGACTTATACGTGACAAATGCAAGTCTAAAGTAGAAACTGGTGTCTGAGGATTGAGATGTGCGAGCCGTGAGTTGTTCAATACAAACTCATGATGGCTTTATGAGTCAAAATGTAGACTAACCTTCAAATAATCGAGCAACACGTGATGGGTGCACCTGAACAAGTCTGCTTGCTCCAGATGATATATATCCACACACCCACCAATGATACAACCTTCAGTTAACAGCAGCAGTTGCCTCTTCCGCTTCAAAACACCACAGGCCCAGTGGAACTGACGTGGTTCTAGTGTGTAGAATAGCAGGATATGGGTAGCCCACACAGGGCCATGGACCCCAGCACTGCAAGGGGTTTTTCCTAGATGTCCCCTTGCAGTGGTATTTAGGAGGATGAAAAATGATTGGGCCATGGGGTGGCCAGATGCTGAGGGCATAGACCTGTTGCTACATGGATTCAGCAGTCGCTGACCTGGACTGCAGAAGTGACAAGAGCTACTGCAGACTCAGGATTATCATAGTGGGCTTGGATTTCTTCCCGCAGCCCCCGAGAAACAGTTTGTGCCCAAGCCGACTATTACTCTTCTTTGAGATGGCAAAGGATTTAACCCGTTAGGCAGAAATTTCACAATGGGCTGCACTTTTAAATAACCATTAACAACATTAAAATAATATTTTTCAAACTATGCTATTTTTTGCTAATTTGAGTTTCAGTTCACGTTGTTTCTATCCTAGCCTATCTTCTCCATATTTCTACAGTGCAGTGCTGAATTTGTGACATCACGATTGCTTACACAGCAACAGACTGTGAATTTCATGATGACTTCACTGCTCACGGTTACAGACTAGAGACTGAAGGGCTAGGAAGCAGTTCTGCAGAAAAAGACGTAGGGGTTACAGTGGATGAGAAGCTGGATATGAGTCAGCAGTGTGCCCTTGTTGCCAAGAAGGCTAACGGCATTTTGGGCTGTATCAGTAGGGGCATTGCCAGCAGATCGAGGGACATGATCATTCCCCTCTATTCGACATTGGTGAGGCCTCATCTGGAGTACTGTGTCCAGTTTTGGGCCCCACACGAGAAGAAGGATGTGGCAAAATTGGAAAGAGTCCAGCGGAGGGCAACAAAAATGATTAGGGGGCTGGAGCACATGACTTATGAGGAGAGGCTGAGGGAAGTGGGATTGTTTAGTCTGCAGAAGAGAAGAACGAGGGGGGATTTGATAGCTGCTTTCAACTACCTGAAAGGGGGTTCCAAAGAGGATGGATGTAGACTGTTCTGAGTGGTAGCAGATGACAAAACAAGGAGTAATGGTCTCAAGTTGCAGTGGGGGAAGTTTAGGTTGGATATTAGGAAAAACATTTTCACTCAGAGAGTGGTGAAGCACTGGAATGGGTTACCTAGAGCCGCCCCGGCACCATTTTATCCACATCTTTATTACAGTCCAGCACCCAAAACCAGCTGAGGCCTCACCAGTGCTGACTAGAGTGGGACATTTACCCCATATATCTTACACTCCACACTCCTGTTAATGCTCTGCAACTTCATTACATTGTTAACTCATACTCAGTTTGCAATCCACTACAATCCCCTGGTGCTTTTCAGCAGTACATAAGAACATAAGACGACCATAAGAACGGCTGTACTGGGTCAGACCAAAGGTCCATCTAGCCAAGTATCCTTTCTACCAACAGTGGCCAATGCCAGGTGCCCCAGAGGGAGTGAACCTAACAGGCAATGATCAAGTGATCTCTCTCCTGCCATCCATCTCCACCCTCCGACAAACAGAGGTTAGAGACACCATTCCTTACCCATCCTGGCTAATAGCCATTAATGGACTTAACCTCCATGAATTTATCCAGTTCTCTTTTAAACCTTGTTATAGTCCTAGACTTCACAACCTCCTCAGGTAAGGAGTTCCACAAGTTGACTGTGCACTGCGTGAACAAGAACTTCCTTTTATTTGTTTTAAACCTGCTGCCTATTAATTTCATTTGGTGACCCCTAGTTCTTGTATTATGGGAATAAGTAAATAACTTTTCCTTATCTACTTTCTACACATCACTCATGATTTTATAGACCTCTGTCATATCCCCCCTTAGTCTCCTCTTTTCCAAGCTGAAAAGTCCTAGCCTCTTTAATCTTTCCTCAAATGGGACCCGTTCCAAACCCCTAATCATTTTGGTTGCCCTCCTCTGAACCTTTTCTAGTGCCAGTATATCTTTTTTAAGATGAGGAGACCACATCTGTACGCAGTATTAAAGATGTGGGCGTACCATGGATTTATATAAGGGCAATAATATATTCTCATTCTTATTCTCTATGCCCTTTTTAATGATTGCTAACATCCTGTTTGCTTTTTTGACCGCCTCTGCACACTGCGTGGACATCTTCAGAGAACTATCCACGATGATTCCAAGATCTTTTTCCTGATTTGTTGTAGCTAAATTAGCCCCCATCATACTGTATGTATAGTTGAGGTTATTTTTTTCAGTGTGCATTACTTTACATTTATCCACATTAAATTTCATTTGCCATTTGGTTGCCCAATCATTTAGTTTTGTGAGATCTTTTTGAAGTTCTTCAGTCTGCTTTGGTCCTAATTATCTTGAGCAGTTTAGTATCATCAGCAAACTTTGCCACCTCACTTTTTACCCCTTTCTCCAGATCATTTATGAATAAGTTGAATAGGATTGGTCCTAGGACTGACCCTTGGGGAACACCACTAGTTACCACTCTCCATTCTGAGAATTTACCATTAATTCCTACCCCTTTTCCCCTGTCTTTTAACCAGTTCTCAATCCATGAAAGGACCTTCCCTTTTATCCCATGACAGCTTAATTTACGTAAGAGCCTTTGGTGAGGGACCTTGTCAAAGGCTTTCTGGAAATCTAAGTATACTCTGTCCACCGGATCCCCTTTGTCCACATGTTTGTTGACCCCTTCAAAGAACTCTAATAGATTAGTAAGACACAGTTTCCCTTTACTGAAACCATGTTAACTTTTGCCCAACAATTTATGTTTTTCTAGTTGTCTGACAATTTTATTCTTAACTATTGTTTCGACTAATTTGCCCGGTACCGACGTTAGACTTACCGGTCTGTAATTGCCGAGATCACCCCTAGAGCCCTTTTTAAATATTGGCGTTACATTAGCTATCTTCCAGTTGTTGGGTACAGAGGCTGATTTAAAGGACAGGTTACAAACTCTAGTCAATAGTTCGGCAACTTCACATTTGAGTTCTTTCAGAACTCTTGGGTGAATGCCATCTGGTCCCAGTAATTTGTTAATATTAAGTTTATCAATTAATTCCAAAACCTCCTCTAGTGACACTTCAATCTGTGACAGTTCCTCAGATTTATCACCTACAAAAACCGGCCAAGTTTTGGGAATCTCCCTAACAGCCTCAGCCGTGAAGACTGAAGCAAAGAATGCATTTAATTTCTCCGCAATAGCTTTATCGTCTTTAAGCGATCCTTTTGTATCTCGATCGTCCAGGGGCCCCTGGTTGTTTAGCAGGCTTCCTGCTTCTGATGTACCGTATTTTTCCGTGTATAAGACTATACTTTTTTCTAAAATCCTTAGCCTAAAAATTGAGGGTAGTCTTATACACGGAAGTAAGCCCCCTGTTCCCTGCCCTCTGACCCCCAACCCCTATCTACCCCCACCCCAAACTCCCTGCTCTCTCTCCACCCCCTCCCTGCCCCCTTACCGTGCTGCCGGCACGTGGCTGGTGGCGCGACTATCCCTCCGCGGCTGGAGCGCGGAGCGCGGGGCCGCGCAGGGACCGGAGCCGGGCATACGGGTAGGTTGGGTCGCTGCCCCCGCATTGCCCGGAGCGCTCGACCGGAGCCGGGCAGCAGGGGACGCGGGAGCCGTGGCTGGGGAGCCAGGAGCTGGCGTTTCCTCGCTCCCGGCTGCCCGGCCCGTAGTGCGGTCCGGGAACAGCGGCGGCTGGGGACTGGGGGAGCCGGGCGGCTGGGGAGCCGGGGAGCCGGGCGGCGGGGGACGCGGGAGGAGCCAGGCGGCTCCCAGCCGCCGCTCCCGGCTCCCCGCGTCCCCAGCTGCCCGGCCCGTAGTGCGGTCCGGCACCGCGCGGCTGGGGACTGGGGGAGCCGGGCGGCTGGGGAGCCGGGGAGCCGGGCGGCTGGGGACGCGGGGAGGGGAGCCGGGCGGCTGGGGAGCCAGGCGGAACCCCAGCCGCCCGCCTCGGCTCTCGCCCGCTGCCCGCCCGTAGTGCGGTCCGGGAACAGCGCGGCTGGGGACTGGGGAGCCGGGCTGCTGGGGAGCCGGGCGGCTGGGGACGCGGGGAGGGGAGCCGGGCGGCTGGGAGCCAGGCGGAACCCAGCCGCCGCTCCCGGCTCGCTCGCCCCGCTGCCCGGCTCCGGTAGTGCGGTCCGGGAACAGCGGCGGCTGGGGACTGGGGGAGCCGGGCGGCTGGGGAGCCGGGCGGCTGGGGACGCGGGGAGGGGAGCCGGGCGGCAGGGGACCGCGGAGCCTCCCCGCGTCCCCAGCTGCCCGGCTCCGGTAGTGCGGTCCGGGCACAGCGGCGGCTGGGGACCGAGGGAGCCGGGCGGCTGGGGACCGAGGGAGCCGGGCGGCTGGGGACCGAGGGAGCCGGGGACACGGGGAGCCGGGCGGCTGGGGACTGGAGCCTCCCGCGCCCCGGCTGCCCGGCCCGTAGTGCGGTCCGGGCACAGCGCGGCTGGGGACGCGGGAGCCGGGCGGTTGGGGACCGAGGGAGCCGGGCGGCTGGGGACCGAGGAGCTGGGACACGGGAGCCGGGCGGCTGGGGACTGGGAGCCTCCTGCCCGGCTGCCCGGCTCCGGTAGTGCGGTCCGGGCACAGCGGCGGCTGGGGACGCGGGGAGCCGGGCGGCTGGGGACCGAGGAAGCCGGGCGGCTGGGGACCGAGGAGCTGGGACACGGGAGCCGGGCGGCTGGGGACCGGGGAGCCGCCCCGCGTCCCCGGCTGCCCGGCTCCGGTAGTGCGGTCCGGGCACAGCGGCGGCTGGGGACGCGGGGAGCCGGGCGGCTGGGGACCGAGGGAGCCGGGCGGCTGGGGACCGAGGGAGCCGGGGACACGGGGAGCCGGGCGGCTGGGGACCGAGGGAGCCCGGCGGCAGGAGTCGCGCCGCCGGGGAGGGACGCGGCAGGAGCCGGGCAGGGCTGCCGCCGGAGACCAGCCGGGCGCACGGCCCTCCTCCTTCCCTCTACCCCTACCTCCGCGTCCTGTTCCTGGGCCTGAGCAGCAAAGTGTGTGTGTGGGGGGGGAACAGCTGCAGCTGGAGGGAAAAAAAAACCAAAAACCTGAATTTGGGGTTAGAAAAGTGGGGGCGTCTTATACATGGGGGCGTCTTATACATGGAAAAATACGGTACTTAAAAACATTTTGTTATTATCTTTGGAGTTTTTGGCTAGCCGTTCTTCAAACTCCTCTTTGGCTTTCCTTATTACATTTTTATTCTTAATTTAGCAGTGTTTATGCTCCTTTCTATTTGCCACTTTTTAAAGGAAGTCTTTTTTATCTCTCACTGCTTCTTTTACATGGTTGTTAAGCCACAGCGGCTCTTTTTTAGTTCTTTTATTGTGTTTCTTAATTTGGGGTATACATTGAAGTTGGGCCTCTGTTATGGTGTCTTTAAAAAGAACTGCCACCTAACAAGCTATTTTGTAGTTGTGCATTTTATTTTTCCTTCTGAACTGTAGTACTTTGACCTTGTCTTTATTGAATTTCATCTTGCTGATATCAAACAAATTCTCTAATTTGTCAAGATCTGGAGCTGCAGCAGGCCAGAAGTATATGTGGTTGGCCAGACTGCTTCTTGGGGCACCTTCCAGAGTTAAATAGTCCACCTGGCTAATCAGAGGGCCACAAGGTACTGTCAGTCTGGGACCTTTGGGCAGTACTGCCTGCATCACTTACTCTCCATGGTGCTCCCTGGATGCAGCTTTGCATGCCCTCCCAAAGGCATTGCGGGAACATCAGCCATCCCAGGCTCTGCCGACTTAGGTTTAATCCAGAGATCCTTACAAAAATGTATGTCCTCTACTTAGCTTCCTTGATGTCCTCAGCTATTAGCTCTTCTTCATGTCAGTGAGGCCTGATGAAATTCGTCTTAGGTTACTTCAGAAACTAGCTGAAACAATCTCAGAACTGTTAGCAATTATCTCTGAGAACTCTTGGAGGATGGGTCAGCTCCCAGAAGACTGGAGAAGGTCAAACAGTACCTGTCTTTAAAAGGGGGAATACAGAGGATCCAGGGAATTATAGACCAGTCAACCTAACTTCAATACCTGGAAATATATTTGAACAAATTACTAAACAACCAGTTGCAAGCACCTGGAGAATAATAAGTAATGGCCAGCATGGCTTTGTCAAGAACAAATCATGCCAAACCAAACTAATTTCCTTGTTGGACAGGGTTACTGGCCTCACAGATGAGGTGGGGGGAAGCTGTAGACATGATATATCTTGATTTTAAGGCTTTTGACACAGTCCCACATGGCATTCTCATAAGCACACTAGGGCTATGTGATCTACATGAAATTACTATAAGGTGGTGCACAACTGGTTGAAAGACCATACTCAATGCATAGACATCAATGGTTTGCTGTCAAACTGGACTGGTGAATCTACTGGGACCCCACAGGGGTCAGTCCTGGGACTGGTCCTGCCCAGCCCCAGCTGCGCCGTGCCTTGCCCAGCCTGTGCCATGCACTCCCTCCCTCACTGTCCATGTCGCTCTCCCACAGGGCGGCCTGGCGGGCTGCATTCCAGGGTGGTGCCTCCAAAGCTGTGGACTCCAGCCCCTCCTTGCTGGGCAGCTGTACCTGCTGTTTGGGAAGAGACGCTGCCTGGAACCCACAGGAGCCCTGGGAGACCCTGCCCCTGGCACCGCTCCTGCCTTGCCTGGGGCACCCATCACATTGCCCAGGAGCAGCTGGAAACTCACCACCTCCTGGCAGCTCTCAGCCCCTCCCCAAGCGCCCTGCCACAGAGGCCCGGGGCTATTGGGCGCGGAGCACGAGGCTGCCCGTCCTGGACCAGGTCGCACTGTGCAGCCTAGAGACCAACGTGCAGTGCGAGCACCTGCAGGCCTCGTTGGGAGGCCCGATGCCCCACCCCGAGTCCTCAGCCCGGCTAGTCCCCTGCGCTCCCCACCTGCCTGCCCCGAGCACTGGGGGGTGGCCAGGGCTGGAGCTCACCGAGCAGGGCACCCCCTTCCTGAGCACCACGTCCCGCCACAGCTTGGAGTGGCACATCCGCAGCAAGGGGCTGCAGCACCACTGGGGCCTACCCCCTGTCCTGAAGTGCTCCCTGGCAGCCTTCCTGGCTCCAGCACCCCGCCCCAGCACCCTGCCCGCCAGGCGCCCCAGGGAGGTGGCCATCAGCCCCCAGGAGCTGCCCTTCCTCTGCAGCAGTGCCCGGGGGGAGCTGGAGACTCATCTCCTCAGCATGCAGGCGCAGCATCGCTGGGGGCTGCCCGGGAGGCTCCAAGCCTCACTGCGTCAGTTCATGCCACAAGCCCCAGGCCACATGCCATCCAGAAGCCTGCCCGCCAGCCGCCTGCCCACCCCGTGCCATGCAACATCAAGCTGGCCACACACCCCGGGCCACACGCCAGCCAGCCGTCCGTCTACCCCGGACCACGTGCTAGCCAGCCGCCCGCCAGCTCCGGGCCACGCTCTAGCCAGCCACCCGCCTACCCCGGACCACGCGCCAGCCAGCCGCTCGCCCACCCTGGGCCACGCGCCAGCCAGCCACCCGCCCATCCCAGGTCACAGGCCAGTCAGCCGCCTGCCCACCCTGGACCACGCGCCAGCCAGCCGCCCGCCCATCCCAGGTCACAGGCCAGCCAGCCGCCCACCCACCCCGGAGCCCGGACCAGCCAGCCGCCCGCCCATACCAGGTCCCAGGACAGTAAGCCGCCTGCCCAGCCTTGTCCACGCGCCAGCCAGCCGCCCGCCCATCCCGGACCACGCGCCTGCCAGCCGCCCGCCCATCCCAGGTCAGAGGCCAGCAGGCCAGCCACCCATCCCAGACCACACCCCAGCCAGCCGCCCGCCCATCCCAGGTCACAGGCCAGTCAGCCGCCTGCCCACCCCGGACCACGTGCCTGCCAGCCGCCCGCCCATCCCAGGTCACAGGCCAGCCAGCCGCCCACCCACCCAGGACCACGCACCAGCCAGCCGCCCGCCCATCCCAGGTCATAGGCCAGCAGGCCGGCCACCCATCCCAGACCACACACCAGCCAGCCGGCCACCATTCTACCTCTGCATCAAGAAGGGTGACTGTGCCCACTCCCTGCTGAGGGTGCAGGCAGCCAGCGGGGCCTGCATGGAACCCTGGGCCTGGATGGAACCACCAGGCCGAGTGCCCCACCACGCCCGACCACACCTCGGTTACTCACTCCGGCCTGGGGGGCCAGAGCAGGGCTCCTTCCTGCCAGCTCCACCAGGCATCTGCCTCTGGCAGCACCACAGAGCCGCCACCGCCAGGACTCTGGAGCCCCCCCAGGACCCGAGGCGACCAGGAGACCAGAGCTGTGTCTGCGTCCCGCCCAGGGCAGTCCCAGGGCCAATGTACACAGCAGAGGGGCGTTGCTGGCATATGATGGCGTACATTACATTGGTGGACGTGCAGATGAATGAACCGGTGATGGTGTCGCTGGTGTAGATATGTGGGCAGAGTTGGCATCGAGGTTTGTTGCATGGATTGGTTCCTGAGTTAGAGTTACTATGGTGCAGTATGCAGTTACTGGTGAGAATATGCTTCAGGTTGGCAGGTTGTCTGTGGGCGAGGACTGGCCTGCCACCCAAGGCCTGTGAAAGTGAGGAATTGTTGTCCAGGATGGGTTGTAGATCACTGACGATGCATTGGAGAGGTTTTAGCTGAGGTCTGTATGTGATGGCCAGTGGAATTCTGCTGGTTTCTTTCTGGGGTTTGTCTTGCAGTAGGAGGCTTCTGGGTACACGTCTGGCTCTGTTGATCTGTTTCCTTATTTCCTCATGTGGGTATTGTAGTTTTGAGAATGCTTGGTGAAGATTTTGTAGGTGTTGGTCTCTGTCTGCCGGGTTGGAGCAGATGTGGTTGTACCTCAGTGCTTGGCTGTAGACAATGTATCGTGTGGTGTGCCCGGGATGGAAGCTGGAGGCATGAAGGTAGGCATAGCGGTCGGTAGGTTTTCGGTATAGGGTAGTGTTAACGTGACCATCACTTATTTGCACCGTGGTGTTTAGGAAGTGGACCTCCCGTGTAGATTGGTCCAGGCTGAGGTTGATGGTGGGGTGGAAGCTGTTGAAATCGTGGTGGAATTTTTCCAGAGTCTCCTTCCCATGGGTCCAGATGATGAAGATGTCATCAATGTAGCACTGGACTAATTTGTGCCAGATTTAACTACTGTATACAATAACTTTTAATGGAGCATTTCATCTTCCAATCTGAACAGTGGGCTAGATGAGCAACTTAATCATACTACCAATTACATCTGAAGTGTCATAATACACAAAACATTTTAAAGCAATGCATGACAAAATTTGCTCATGCAGATCTTTCTTTAGTTTTAATCAGATGTCTTGACTCAGAGGAACTTTCATACCAGGGCAAATGTGAAAGCGAGAACATTTGCTACACAAGAAAGCAATCCTTTTACAGTACTTTGCCTGAAACTTGCTAAATCCGTTTCTAGAGTTTTAAATTACCTAGGCTCAATCCTTCAAAGTCACTGGAAGTTTTGGGTGCTCAAGGACTGCAGCATCACCCCTTTTAACTGTTATAAACTCTTTCTGGTTTTCAGCCTAGCTCCTCTTTCTGCTTAATTCATAGAATATCAGGGTTGGAAGGGACCTCAGGAGGTATCTAGTCCAACCCCCTGCTCAAAGCAGGACCAATTCCCAACTAAATCATCCCAGTCAGAGGTCTCTCAAGCCTGACCTTAAAAACCTCTACGGAAGGAGATTCCACCACCTCCCTAGGGAACCCATTCCAGTGCTTCACCACTCTCCGAGTGAAAAAGTTTTTCCTAATATCCAACCTAAACTTCCCCCACTGCAACTTGAGACCATTACTCCTTGTTTTGTCATCTGCTACCACTCAGAACAGTCTACATCCATCCTCTTTGGAACCCCCTTTCAGGTAGTTGAAAGCAGCTATCAAATCCCCCCTCATTCTTCTCTTCTGCAGACTAAACAATCCCACTTCCCTCAGCCTCTCCTCATAAGTCATGTGCTCCAGCCCCCTAATCATTTTTGTTGCCCTCCGCTGGATTCTTTCCAATTTTGCCACATCCTTCTTCTCGTGTGGGGCCCAAAACTGGACACAGTACTCCAGATGAGGCCTCACCAATGTCGAATAGAGGGGAATGATCATGTCCCTCGATCTGCTGGCAATGCCCCTACTTATACAGCCCAAAATGCCGTTAGGCTTCTTGGCAACAAGGGCCCTCTGTTGACTCATATCCAGCTTCTCATCCACTGTAGCCCCTACGTCTTTTTCTGCAGAACTGCTTCCTAGCCCTTCAGTCTCTAGTCTGTAACCGTGAGCAGTGAAGTCATCATGAAATTCACAGTCTGTTGCTGTGTAAGCAATCGTGATGTCACAAATTCAGCACTGCACTGTAGAAATATGGAGAAGATAGGCTAGGATAGAAACAACGTGAACTGAAACTCAAATTAGCAACAAATAGCATAGTTTGAAAAATATTATTTTAATGTTGTTAATGGTTATTTAAAAGTGCAGCCCATTGTGAAATTTCTGCCTAACGGGTTAAATCCTTTGCCATCTCAAAGAAGAGTAATAGTCGGCTTGGGCACAAACTGTTTCTCGGGGGCTGCGGGAAGAAATCCAAGCCCACTATGATAATCCTGAGTCTGCAGTAGCTCTTGTCACTTCTGCAGTCCAGGTCAGCGACTGCTGAATCCATGTAGCAACGGGTCTATGCCCTCAGCATCTGGCCATCCCATGGCCCAATCATTTTTCATCCTCCTAAATACCACTGCATGGGGACATCTAGGAAAAACCCCTTGCAGTGCTGGGGTCCATGGCCCTGTGTGGGCTACCCATATCCTGCTATTCTACACACTAGAACCACGTCAGTTCCACTGGGCCTGTGGTGTTTTGAAGAGGAAGAAGCAACTGCTGCTGTTAACTGAAGGTTGTATCATTGGTGGGTGTGTGGATATATATCATCTGGAGCAAGCAGACTTGTTCAGGTGCACCCATCACGTGTTGCTCGATTATTTGATGGTTAGTCTACATTTTGACTCATAAAGCCATCATGAGTTTGTATTGAACAACTCACGGCTTGCACATCTCAATCCTCAGACACCAGTTTCTACTTTAGACTTGCATTTGTCACGTATAAGTCTCAGACAGACAGACTGCTTGCAGTATTTTGAAAAAGAGAAATTTCCTCTTCACAACAACACTTGATTTTAAATGCTATTTTAATTTTTATTCTAGTTATCTGATAATGATGCAGCTTTTCTCTTAGTGTTAAAATGCTTTGTTTCACTATCTTAATTCACTAACACTGACAACATTCCAATTTCTAGATTGGTTACTCACATAATAAACATCTGTAATGAACAAAATACATTTAATAACTCAGTGCAGATAGGTGAATGGAGTGAAACTACAGTTCTTCATATACAGCATTTCTGTTTCTGGGTATATTTACATAATAAAAAAAGAATCGTTGAATCTCAAGAAATTATAAAATCCTCTACTGTGCTTGAATAAAGGAATCAAAACATTTAAATCTTCCTATACAAAGAGATCAGTCTTCATTAAAAGAAAATGATTTCAAACACTCCATGATACTTAAAACTCCACCTACTCAAAAGATAGCAATGAAAACAACAGAGGTCTGCTTTTAAACTGAATTTCTCCCATCCCAGAAGAGCTACAGCTTGAACTTGCTTTTTATTTTCTACTCCCACAGATGGAAAGAAGGTGCACTGCAGAGGTGCCCAACTCACTGGTACATAATGACCCAACCTGTCACAGCTGAGATGCTGACTGTGACAAGCGCTGCAGGCTTCAAGAAAACATCATTCAGTCCTGGAACATTCTTCCAGATAAATTTCTATTAAAACTAAATATTCAAAAGTACATGGTTAAGTACTTGTTGCTTGGAGGTAATGAATTACTCATTTGATCTTATAATCACTATTTTAACTTGTAATATCCCTGTAAAATACCAATTAGAGGCTGCTCTGCATTTGAATCTGAGCAAAACAAGTCTGTATTTGCATGCTCTTTTCAGACATTTTGTTCTTTGTGATTTTGTTGAATTTAAAGTGTTTATGAAAACTGGAGGATTCAAGAACAGAGCCTCTTCTTACTGGATCGCTTTATATGGAGTGATCCCAGCAGGGACAAAATGCCACAGGTATGTCTTATATTAGGTAACAGCAAGTGTTCTCCAGTCGTTATAGCAAGACAGCTGGAGCATAACCAGGGCTGTAGGAATTGTGCCTTCGGGAAGAAATGGTTAATAATCGATTCATTCCAGTTTCAGTTTGTCAGCCTTCCGCTTCGTTACCCTGACCCTTGGGGAAATGTGCACCCTGCTGAAATGTTACAGCAGATGGGTCTGCATGCACAGAGCTCCTCTCAGGGGGCGTGTGGCAGCTGACACCGGCCGTTGGAGGCAGGAAGACAGGGGAATCCATAGAACATTCCTGTTTACAATAAGATGGCTAGGTTGCACTTATTTTTATTGTGCGTCTAATTCGTAGGAAGACGCTTCCCCCCGGTGCTGAGCTCTGCTGCACAGGCCGCACTTGGATTTTAAATGTAGTAACTTACATGCTGGTTAGAGAGGGGGAAACGAGCTCAGTGGACCGACATGAAGTAAATACCTTCCTTCAAGCTTTCCTTTTTGAGCAGCGCCTTTGCTGTCAAACAGGCTTGGGCCCAGCTAAAGGGCAGGCAGCGGCTGGGCAAACCTCTCTCACAGCTCTGCCAGCCCATCCCACGCCCGACCTGTGACATCCCCCTCTACTAGTCCAGTCCTGGTCTTCCCCCTCAGCACGCACACACTGCTCTGCAGTGCGCTTCAGTGGGTGTTGTGAGTGCTCAGCATTTTGTACAGGGCCTAGCACAGTGGGGCCTCAGACTGAAGGCTGAAAGGCTACCAGGGCTCTGCACCTCCACTGCTCTAGCACTTCAGTATAGACACTACCTGCGCCCACAGGAGGGGCTCTTCTGTTGCTGTTGTACATCCACCTCCCCAAGAGGTGGTAGCTAGGTCGACAGAAGAATCCTGCTATTGATCTAACGCTGGCTATGCAGGGGCTTAGGTTGGCTTAAGTACATTTCTCAAGCACTTTCCCCAAGGCCATGCCCCACTCTGCCTCTTCCCGCACACGTCTGTCTCCTCCCCAAAGCGTGCCCCATCCCCGCTCCTCCCCCTCCCCCCAGCACTCCCTGCAGGCTGAGGAACAGCTGATCGTGGTGGGTGGGAGGTGCTGGGAGGGAGAGGGAAGAGTTGATCAGTGGGGCCGGCGGTGAGCAGGAGGCACTGGCAGGGCGGGGTAGGGGGAGGGGAGTTGGCTGATAGTGGGTGCTAAGCACCCACTAATTTTTTCCTGTGTGTGCTCCAAGGCTGAAATATCTAGCTCCTAGGTGCTCTGCATGAGCATTGAAGGCACACTGGCACTTTCCATCAAAGGGGGATATTAAAATCTATACCATTAGCCAAAAATGTCCATCTTTTGCTGTTTGCCAATATATTGTGTGTGTGAGGTTCAGCAGAGGTTATTGCATGTAGTTATTGGTGAAAAACTTTGTGGTTGTCCACATTTGTGCGGTACATTTCATGCTGGGGAGCTCTTTGATTTTGGCAGCCAGTTTGTCTGGCTGCACATGTTGTTTAGATGTGTATCCGCCTCTGGCGTGATGGGTGTAATCAATTAAGTCTAGTTTTTTTTAAAACATGTCAACCAATTTTGGGTGCCTGGCTTGATCATGATTCGAATTTCTGATTGACGTCAATAAGAGCTGCAGGTGCTTAACACTTCTGAACAATCAGGCATTTGTGTCTCAAGTTGAGCACCTAAAAATAGAAGCATCCAGAATTAGTGGAAGTGTAGCCCACACCACAGAGTTCAGATTCTAGTACTGCCATCCCCAAGTGTTAGACTGTCATGAGTCAAGTTCCCCCAAAATGTGAGATTGGCTTAAATATCATGAGATTTTTTTCAAAGTAGGCTTTTTTCATTTACCTTTTGGTGTTTGAACCTTTAGGTCTCACTCAATTCACACTTTCAAGCTTTTCTCTACAACCGGGAGGCCTAGAAACTTCCTTTAAAAAAACAACGAACATTGAGCTTCTCCCCAAATCACATGCCTTCAGGAGCTGGAGCTGCAAGCAACATCAAATACCACAAGACTTGTGATTAAAAAATCACAAGAGTTGGCAACACTGTTCTGAACTTTCCCAGTTTGGTGGTGGTCGGATTTGGATTTGATTTGGCCCAATATAGGGACCTGAAGCAAAATCTGCATGCGCATTTCTCTGTATTTTGGGGGGGGTGTTTGGGTCTGGTGGTTTGGTTCAAATTCACCACTACTAAAAACAAAATAAATTACATGAATGGATTCAAAATGTTAGTTAAGCAATTTGTTGTGAGCTGGTATGCCTAGAAACAAAGCATCTGTAGAGGTTCATAGACAGATGCCAAAGTAAAATGTCATGCAGAAGAACAGGCAGATTGTGTTGAGCCACCTGTATTCAAGCACACAACATTGTTAAATGCACACTAACATGTAATATTAATTGAAGTCACCTTAGGCTGTGACTAAATACCATTCTGTTGACGTGTGTTTTATTATGTGTGGCATTTCTCCCTCCATTGCTTTTTGGTCTAGATCTCTTTTAAAGTGTTACCCAAATCTTTATTAATTTGGCAAGTTCTTTAGAACCATTAGAAAAGCTACAACCAGGAACAACTCAGGAAGCAAAAATTGAGATGCTTCTGAATTCCGCTGAAATAGTGTAAAAATACATTAATGCAACTACATAAACGTCAGAAGTAAGTTATTACCAGATGACAGCTTTCTAGCCTGTGAAATTGGTGATTCGCAATGCAAGTTCTAGTAGATTAAAGTCCACATATAAAAAAACCAAACACATTTGGCACTAATTGTCATCCTTGCTGGCAATCTTAGCAGAGATGCTATAGTGTGATGGGAGAATCAACTCCCATCCTTCTTCTAGTTTATAGTTCAGTAACATTGGCAGAGAATTTCGTTGCCTCTACCATATCTGATCTGTGGACAGAGGAATTCACACACAGACTGTCATGGTGGGACCTTTTGTTAGCACTAAACTTGCACATCCACACATTGCATTCACTACATTCATAAATGCTGTGAATATTTTAACCACACCTATCTTGATTCCTTAGATGCATGCTTTCTAGGTGTCATAACTATGAAGGGAAGGGTAACAGCCCCCCTGTGTACAATACTATAAAATCCCTCCTGGCCAGAGACACCAAAATCCTTTTAGCTGTAAGGGGTTAAGAAGCTCAGGTAGCCTGGCTGACACCTGAGCCAGAGGACCAATAAGGGGACAAGATACTTTCAAATCTTGGCGGGGGGAAGGCTTGTGTTTGTGCTCTTTGTTTTGGGGGTTGTTCGCTCTTGGGACTAGGAGGGACCAGACATCAATCCATGCTCTTCAAGTCTTCTGAACCAGTCTCTCATATTTCAAACTTGTAAGTAACAGCCAGGCCAGGTGTGTTAGGTTTATCTTTGTTTTCTCAACTTGTAAATGTTCCTTTTTGCTGAGAGGATTTTACCTCTGTTTGCTGTAACTTTGAACCTAAGGCTAGAGGGGGTTCCTCTGAGCTCTTTGAATCTGATTACCCTGTAAAGTTATTTTCCATCCTGATTTTACAGAGATGATTTTTACCTTTCTTTCTTTAATTAAAAGCCTTCTTTTTAAGAACCTGATTGATTTTTCCTTGTTTTAAGAACCAAGGGTTTGGATCGGTGTTCACCAGGGAATTGGTGGAGGAGGTTATAGTATTGGGAGGGAGATATTCGGGGGTGGGGGGAAGGTAGACAGAGATTCCCAAAGAACTCTTAAATGATTTGGGTGGTGGCAGCAAAACCAGATCCAAGCTGGTAATTAAGCTTAAAGGGTCTCATGCAGGTCCCCACATCTGTACCCTAAAGTTCAGAGTGGGGAAGGAACCTTAACAATAGGGATGCCATGAGTATTATTGGTGTGTGTGTATCAGCTTATTCAGCTTGTTTAGTGTGCAGTTTAACTTCAGCTGAAAATCAGTCTGACAACAAAGCAAGCATGAATCAAACCAGAAGCAGCAATGCTTTTGCAGTTTGCTGTCCAGTAAGGCTAGGATTTTGGGGAGGCAGAGAATGGCGAAATACAGAAAACAATAGGAGTACTTGTGGCACCTTAGAGACTAACAAATTTATTAGAGCATAAGCTTTTGTGGGCTACAGCCCACTTCATCGGATGCATAGAACGGAACACAGAGAAAGTGGCTATTTATACATACAGAGAACATGAAAAGGTGGAAGTAGCCATACCAACCATAAGAGGCCAATCAATTGAGATGAGTTATCATCAGCAGGAGGGAAAAAAAACAACCTTTGAAGCAATAATCGAGATGACAATGTCCTGTTGGAAGAGTTTTCTACCACCAGAGAGGAATTTTGGTGGATTGGGGCATATATTTGAACAGCACAATTCTTACTCATTTATTTTCTTGAGCTGATGATGTTCATTACTGGGTTGTAGCCACGTCTAAAGCAAAGTAAAAACTGAAGAAAATGTCCTCATAAATAGGAAATGTTTGCAGATGCTACACCACGGTAAGCGCTGTGGCGCTTCGTAGTCTTGGGATGCCCTGTTTGTGAATTAATTGAGTGCTAATTGTTTGCAACTAAATGCCTTGTTTCTTTCTTTAAAAGGGGGGAAAAAAACCCCAACACTCCTACAATTTAACTGAATTTTAATAGCCTAAAAACAAACAGTGTCCCCCAGGGCTAGTTTGAGGCCGGACTAGAAGGTGCTGCCCTTCTGAATTGTGCAGGATTGTCCAGATTTCAACAGTTGGCCACACATTGTGCCAGTGTTTTTCACATTTTCAAGCAGTGTTACAACCTGACATTCTGCCCTGCCAGAGTTCGTGCTCCTCACTGAGGGCAGTGAGGAGGGGAAGTTTCACCCTGCAGTGCCAGGGCTCCCCAGAGGATTCAGGCAATGTTGGGGGCCCCTTCCCTAAAAAAAAAGTTGCAATACTATAGAATACTATATTCTTGTGGGGGCCCCTGCAGCGTCTGGGGCAAATTGCCACACTTGCCCCCTGTGCAGTGCCACTTAGGGACTGGGTGTTATGCCCCTCCCACTGGGGCTGCTGTGAGAAGAACAGGGGCCTTGTGCCTTGCAGAGGCCTGGGGGAGTGATGTGTGTGTGTGTGTGTGTGTGTGTGTGTGTGTGTGTGTGTGTGTGTGTGTGTGTGTCACAGCCTTCATTGTGGGAATGCTGTGTGGAGGAGAGG
This sequence comes from Mauremys reevesii, assembly GCF_016161935.1. Lineage (NCBI taxonomy): Eukaryota > Metazoa > Chordata > Testudines > Geoemydidae > Mauremys > Mauremys reevesii. The sequence goes on from NW_024100744.1 coordinate 122,758, forward strand.
GGGCTCATGCCCCTCAATGGCATGGGGGGGCATTGTGTGTGGGGGGAACTCATGTACCTTAGTGAGACAGTTCTGGGGGGGAGGTGGACCAAGCCCTGTGGTGTCCCTAGGGGGTTCATGCCCTTGAGGGGACTGTTGGGGGGAGGGCACCCATGCTCTGCAGTGTTGAAGTGGTCCATACCTCTGTGGGGAGGCCCACTGTGGGGGCAGGGAGTCTGTCAGGGGTGCCATGCCCCTTGGGGGTGCTGTGGGGGGAGAGATACACCTATCTCCTAGAACAGGAGCGACCCTGAAAGGCCACTGAGTCCAGCCCCCTGCCTTCACTAGCAGGACCACGTACTGATTTTTGCCCCACATCCCTAAGTGGCCCCCTCAAGGATTGAGCTCACAAGCCTGGGCTTAGCAGGCCAATGCGCAAACCACTGAGCTCTCCCTCCTGCCCAAGAGGGACCCATACCCGGCCATGTCAGGTGGTACATGCCCCTTGGGGGGGCACTGTGGGGGCAGGGAGCCCATGCTCTACAGTGTCGGGGTACCAGGCACCTTGGGGAAGGGGCACACCCTGCAGTGTCAGGGGTTCAAGCTCATCGGGGGTGGTGGAGGGAGGGGCTCACCCCCTGCAGTGTCAGGGGTCCAAGCCCCTTTGTGGGGTTGGTGTGAGGGGAAGGGCCCATGTCCTGCAGTGTCGGGGTCCATGTCCATGCTGTGGTGGAGGGGTTCACACCCTGCAGGGTCGGGGGGGAGGTCTAAGCCCCTGGCGGGTGGGGGTGCTGTGGGGAGGTTCACACCCTGCAGTGTCGGGGAGGTCTAAGCCCCTGGTGGGTGGGAGGGTGCTGTGGGGAGGGTTCACACCCTGCAGTGGGGGGGGTCTAAGACCCTGGCGGAGGGTGCTGCGGGGGAGGGGCTCACGCCCCACAGTGGAGGGGGCAGTCTAAGCCCCTGGCAGGGGGGGGGCTGTGGAGGGAGGGGCTCACCCCCCCCATGTCCTGCAGTGCCTGGGTCTATGTCCACGCTGGGGGGGAGGGGCTCACGCCTTGCAGTGGCGGGGGGGGGGGGAAGGTGTAAGCCCCGGGCGGGGGGATGTGGGGGAGGGGCTCACACCCCGCAGCGTAGGGGGGGAACAAGCCGCCCCAGCCCGCGGAAGCCCGCCAGGGACGCCCCGCCTCCTGGGAGCGGAGCCCGGTGCACGCATCGCTCGAGGTGGGGGTGGAGCACCGCTCCACCCTCTCCAGCTCGGAGTGTGCAGCCGGCCGCGCAATCCGACGAAATGGAGGCGGGGCCTCCCTGATCCGGGGGCTCTGATTGGCTGTTCTCTCTTTACCTTTCCCTCTTCTGGGCTCTCATTGGTCTGTTTCCTTGTCATTCCCCCACTTTCTGTTCTGCGCTCTGATTGGCCGCTCGTTTCCCAGTGCCCACCCAACTCCCTTGCGCAGGGGGAACGCGCGGCGCGGCTGTTGTCGGGGCAGGGCGGCTGAGGGGAACGGTTTTAACCGCCATTTGGGGCTCTACAGTTAGTGAGCCCGGAGGGGGGAGGGGCGTTTGGCGGAGCACCCCCCCGGGCGGGGTTCAGCAGCGCCTGACTGTGGCTGGGTTTGGGGGGTGGCGCTGCTCGGGGAGTCGGGGTGTAGGAGCTGCCTTCCCCATAGGAACGGGGTGGGGGGCTGGAGCCCCCTTCCCCATAGGCATTGGGGTTGGGGGGGGTGGCAGGCTAAAGCTGCCTGTCCCATAGTCAGGGGGGGTGGGGGCAAGAGCTGTCTGCCCCTGGGAACCGAGGGCCTGGAGCTGCCTTTCCTGTATGAACTGGGGAGTGGGGAACTGGCAGGGGAGTTATATGGGAGCCATGGTGTGGTTTCCCCAGGAATTGAAATTAGGAGGTGATATCAGGACCAATGAGATATATAAAAGAAATATGACTAAAGTAAATGTTTTGTTAGGATTATGCAGGTTTAACATAAGAATAGTGCAAGTTACATCAAAACACGTAACAGGTCTAGATTTCTAAAAAAATATACATTTAAAAAAAAGTATTGAGTTTAAATTGACTTTTGAAAAGTAAGCCATCATGGGATAAGAGGGTAGTCTTCTCATGGATTAGTAACTGGTTAAAAGATGGGAAACAAAGGGTAGGAATAAATTATCAGTTTTCAGAATGGAGAGTGATAAATAGTGGTATCCTTAAGGGGTCAGTACTGGGACCAGTACTGTTCAACATATTCATCTGGAAAAATGGGTAAACAGTGAGGTGGCAAAATTTGAAGATGTTACAAAACTATTCAAGATAGTTAAGTCCCAGGCAGACTGCAAAGAGCTACAAAGGGATCTCACAAAACTGGGTGACTGGGCAACAAAAATGGCAGATGAAATTCAATGTTGATAAATGCAAAGTAATGCACATTGGAAAACAATCTCAACTATGCATACAAAATGAAGGAGTCTGAATTAGCCGTTAACACTCAAGAAAGATCTTGGAGTCATTATGGACAGTTCTCTGAAAACATCCACTCAATGTGCAGCAGCAGTCACAAAAGCAAACAATGTTGGGAATCATTAAGAAAGGGATAGATAATGAGACAGAAAATACCTTATTGCCCCTATAAAAATCCATGGTACGTGCATACCTTGAATAGTGTGTGCAGATCTGGTCACCCATCCTAAAAAATATATATTGGAATTGGAAAAGGTACAGAGATGGGTAACTAAAATGATCAGGGATATGAAACAAGAGAGATTAAAATGACTGGGAATTTTCAGCTTAGAAAAGAGATGACTAATGGGGATATGATAGAGGTTTACAAAATCTTGACTGGTGTGAAGAAAGTGAATAAGGAAATTGTATTTAATCCTTCACACAACACAAGAACTAGCAGTCACCCAATGAAATTAATAGGCAGTAGGTTTTTAAAAAAACAAAAGGAAGTACTTCTTCACACAATATAAAGTCAACCCAGGGAACTCTTTGCCAGGGGATGGTGTGAAGACCAAAACTATAACAGGATTATAAAAAGAACTAGATAAATTCCTGTAGAATAGGTCCATCAGTGGCTATTAGCCAGGATGGGGAGGGATGCAACACCATGCTCTGAGTGTCCCTAGCCTGTTTGCCAGAAGCTGGGAATGGGCAACAGGGGACGGTCACTTGATGATTACTTGTTCTGGTCATTCACCTGCCCTTGATCACTGTTGTAAGACAGGATACTGAGCTATATGGACCATTGGTCTGACCCAGTATGACCATTCTTATGTAAAAATTAATTATAATAATAAAAATGTTTAGTACAGAATCTCCCCAACATAATGACCTCCCAAGATAACAATGTGAGATAACCTTGGCAAATAATGCATTTTAAAAATCTTGGCCTACTAGGAAACATATTTATATAAGTTTCCATTCCCAGTCATTCCCAAATCTAGCGTTCTGGAGCAAAGTGACTAAAATATAGTCCAACAAACAAATGTTTATTTAACACTTTTCCCTCCACCGCACTCCACTCACCGGTGTTGTCCTTGGTCAGTGGAGACTCAGAGTTCAGAGGTGCTTTCACATGAATACACCTTCCAGGTGGGGGACAAGAAGGCACCTCGCTTGTTCCTCCAGCTGCTCACTGTTCGCTCTGGCCACGGCTGTTCGTTGTGCCACCTCCACTGCTCTGTTGCCAGTGGCCCTGCGCAGTCACCTTCTGCTGCCACCTGCGACTGTGACCACTGCGAGTTGGTCTCTTGAGGTTCCACCAGCTGTCAGTGATTTCAGCTGAGCTCTCAGTGAGGGAACCTCGCTGCTAGTGCAGTCTGGGCTGTCTCTTACACAAAAACACTGTACCCACAGGAACACTGTCCGCACAACAGGACTAAGCACTTAGACCTGATTGTCAGTGCTTTCAGCTGCAGTGGTCATTTAACAGAACAAAAGACTATCTATGGAGCCTAATCAGCTCTGTCTTTAAACAGTGGAGAGGGACAGGTCCCCACCCTCTCTCGATGCCTTCAAATCATCACAGGTTAAGTACAGTTCTACTGCCCTTTACATAATACAATAAGAACAACATTTCATCCTCCCCCCCATATCAAGTGGTTTGTGACCCAACCCCAGCCAAAATCTATCACTTGGACAACACAGCTCTGTGTGCTGGATATCTAGGTAGATTAGGGGTGAATGTAAATATAATCTGGCCCTGAAGCCTTTCCCTGCAGCCCAAGCTCATCACTAGCTGTCAGGGAGAGCTCATTTAGACTTTGCTTACAAATAATCATTTGAAATTATTAGGTTGGCCAACATCACCGAAATGAATGCACTGACATCATAAAAAACAACAGCTGTATAAGGAAGCAAGGAAGTTAGTCTATGTTCATACTTTTCAAACCTATTATACTGTCATAGGTTTGTTCCCCACTTTGAACTTTAGCGTCCAAAAGGTGGGGACCTGCATGTACTCTTCTAAGCTTAAATTCTAGCTTAGATCTGAGGCCTTGTCTACACTACCAGACTATTTCGAATCCAATTAAGTCGAATTTGTGGATTCGACCTTACGAAGTCGAATTTGTGTATCCACAGTAAATACACTAATTCGAATTTCTGAGTCCACAGTAACGGGGCCAGCGTCGACTTTGGAAGCGGGGCACTGTGGGCACCTATCCCACAGTTCCCGCAGTCCCCGCTGCCCATTGGAATGCTGGGTAGAGCTCGCAATGCCTGCTGGGGGAAAAATGTGTCGAGGGTGGTTTTGGGTAACTGTCATCATTCAACCGTCACTCACAACCGCCCTCCCTCCCTGAAAGCACCGGCGGGAAATCTGTTCGCGCCCTTGTCTGGTCGGTTACAGAGCGGACGCCACAGCACTGCGAGCATGGAGCCCGCTGCGATCATCGCTGCACTTATGGCCGTTGTCAACTCCTCGCACCTTATCGTCCACCTCTTCCACAGTCAGCTGCTGAGAAATCGGGCGAGGAGGCTCCGGCAGCGCGGTGAGGAGAGTGGCGCAGACCTCTCAGAAAGCAGGGTACGCCGCGCAGTGGAGATCATGGTGGCAATGGGTCAAGTTCATGGTGTGGAATGGCGATTCTGGGCCCGGGAAACCAGCACGGAGTGGTGGGACCGCATAGTGCTGCAGGTCTGGGACGAATCACAGTGGCTGCGAAACTTCAGGATGCGTAAGGGCACTTTCCTTGAACTCTGTGACTTGCTGGCCCCTGCCCTGAAGCGCCAGGACACCCGGATGCGAGCAGCCCTGAGTGTGCAGAAGCGAGTGGCCATAGCCCTCTGGAAACTTGCAATGCCAGACAGCTACCGGTCAGTAGCGAACCACTTTGGCGTGGGCAAATCTACCGTGGGGGTTGCTGTGATTCAAGTAGCCCACACAATCGTTGAGCAACTGCTCTCAAAGGTAGTGAACCTGGGAAACGTTCAGGTCATAATAGACAGCTTCGCCGCGATGGGATTCCCAAACTGCGGTGGGGCTATAGATGGGACTCACATCCCTATCCTGGCACCAGCCCACCAGGCCAGCGAGTACATTAACAGAAAGGGCTACTTTTCCATGGTGCTGCAAGGACTGGTGGACCATAGGGGATGTTTTACCAACATCAACGTCGGGTAGGCGGGCAAGGTTCATGACGCGCATGTGTTCAGGAGCTCTGGTCTCTTTAAACTCCTCCAGGCAGGTACTTTCTTCCCGGACCACAAAATAACGGTTGGGGATGTGCAGATGCCTACAGTGATCCTCGGGGACCCAGCCTACCCGCTAATGCCCTGGCTCATGAAGCCCTATACAGGCGCCTTGGACAGAGAGAAGGAGCTCTTCAACTACCGGCTGAGCAAGTGCAGAATGGTGGTGGAGTGTGCTTTCGGACGTCTCAAGGGGAGATGGAGGAGCTTACTGACTCGCTCGGACATCAGCGAAAAGAATATCCCCGTAGTTATTGCTGCTTGCTGTGTGCTGCACAATCTGTGTGAGAGCAAGGGCGAGGCCTTTTTGTCCGGATGGGAGGTTGAGGCAAATCGCCTGGCTGCAGTTTACGCTCAGCCAGACACCCGTGCCGAGAGAATATCCCAGCGGGAAGCGCTGTGTATCCGGGAGGCTTTGAAAGCAAGTTTCCTCTGAGATCAGGGTAACCTATGACTCTCCACTTGCTTTCAAGAGAAACTGACCCTGGGCCTGTGTCTGCTTGTGTCGATTTCGATCTGCGGCTACATGCTGCGTTCTCCAAGTTTCCCCCACATCCAAAGCACGTTTTAAAGCAAAGTAATTGTTACACTCATTATTAATAAATCTTTGTTTTACTTTGCATTTCTGTTCTGGTGTTGAAACATGGACGCATACTGTGCTGGGCACGGTGTGCACTGACGTACAGACCGCTTCCTCCATAGAGGACTGACATCCTCCTGCTCCTACATAGGTCTCTGGGGTGGGGGACGGTTGAAAGTGGTTCTGCATGAAGGGGAGGGTTTGCAGGAAGGGGCGAGTGGTGCCTTCTTTGCATAGGGGTTTGGATGACGGCAGTGGGCTGCGGGTTTGTGCGTAGGAAGGGGTGATGGGTGTGGGAGAAGGGTGAGTATCTGTCCGTGGATGAGGGCTCTTGTTGGGGCTCAGGGCAGCGGATAGGCTCGTTGATCCGTTGGAAGTGCATGGAAAGGGCAGCCTGCCTTTACATTAATGGCGTGGCAGGCGCTAGGACCCTGGACAAGCATACACATTACGGAATGACCAGGGGCAGCATACACAACACAGAATGACCCTGGTGCCTACTGACTGCAGTGTGTGTGTGCCCTGCAGTTGATCCTTTCCCCAAGTCTGTACCCTGGTACTGTAGGCTATACCGTGCAAGTATGAAACCCCTGTCCACCCCATACACCGAAAAATCCTCTGACAGGAAAGACATGACCGAAACAGTGATTAACAGCAAACATCTTTTATTAATCTAATAAACAGTGGGGGGATGAAACTTGGATTTGGGACTGGCTGAGCCTATAAGGGAAGCACTTCTACAAATTTCTAATGTGAGAAGTGCGGGGTACATGGTCGCTCTGTTCTGGTTCAGTGACAGTTCTCACGGCCCCTACCGCCCCTCCGTCTTGTAATTTTGGGTGAGGGGGGGGCAGGACTTCTTGGCGGGGGAGGGCGATTGCAGATACACTGCAGGGGGGCTCTGTCCTCCAGCCTGCGTTCCTGCAGGACATCAACAAGGCGACGGAGCGTGTCCGTTTGCTCCCTCATGAGACCAAGCAGCGTTTGGGTGGTCTGCTGGTCTTCCTGCCGCCACCTATCCTCACGTTCCATGAATGTGCAATGCTGCTCACATAGGGTCTCCCTCCAGTGTTTCTGCTCTGCAGCCTCTGCTCGGGAGCAGGCCATCAGTTCAGCGAACATCTCGTCCCTAGTCTTCTTCTTTCGCCGTCTAATCATTGCCAGTCTCTGCGAGGGGGATGCCGGGGCAGTCCGGGAAAGAGCCGAAGCTGTGTGATGGGGAAAGTTAGTGATTTCCTTGAACAGATACATTTTTGTGAACAGTGAACACCGTCTAGTCAATTTCTATGAACAAGACCGTACTGGCCAACAAGTCTCACGTGGTCTCAAGACAAGCACGACATTTTGGGCTACGCTCTGATTGGCTGCGGCATTGCACAGGAGAGCGGACAAGTCGGGAGAGATAGCTGAATCCGTCTAGCAGACAGTCCTGGTAAGCCTTACAGTAGATTATGCTTATCAGTTAACGGATAGCTGTGCCCTCCTGCTAAAGGCAATCTGGAAATCAGATACTATGACCCTTTTCCAGCCACTCCCGACACTGCAGGGGAAAGATCAATGTATGCTTTTCCTCTGTGGCCTACAGCACGTGGCTGCTAAGCGAGGGGCTTTGTTATGCAAAGTATAAGTAAACCATTAAGAACAGTAACTATTCGCTAATTGCCCTAATTAGATGCAGCACTTCATGAACGAGATTACCCTGAGGCGGGTCTCTCAACTACAGAAAGACAGGATGTTAATGGAAGCACTTTACCGACCGGGACCCTACGCGGCCATGCTGGTTGAGGCGATGGTTCCCCTGTACCTACGGATGTCGTGGCGTGGAAGAGTGTGCTTCACCGGTGGACCATATAAGGCACCTCTTCCTAGAAACCTCCTGCGGAGGGTATTTGAGGAACTTTATGACGCATTTGTGGAATTGTCCCTGGAGGACTATTGTTCCATCCCAATCTGTGTGGACCTACTGTTCGTATAGTTTCCTGTTAAAAACTTTTAGATATAGTATTTAGATATAGAATTTCTATTTTTTGTATACATGTTTTCGTACAAATAAATGTTTTCTTGTTTATACGACTTACCGCCTGATCCTTCCCCTGACTCAGAGTCCGGGTTAACGGCCGGGGAGGGTTGGTAGGTGATCTCTGTGAGGGTGAGGAAGAGATCCTGGCTGTCAGGGAAAGCGGCATTGTGTTCGCTGTCGCCTGCGCCTTCCTCCACGGACCCTTCCTCGTCTTCCCCATCGGCGAACATCGAGTAGGAACTGTCCTGGTTCACTATGCCATCCACTGAGTCCACGGTCACTGGTGGGACAGTGGTGGCAGACCCACCGAGAATGGCATGCAGTGCCTCGTAGAAGCGGCATGTCTGGGGCTTTGCTCCGGAGCGTCCGTTTGCCGCTCTGACTTTTTGATAGCCTTGCCTCAGGTCCTTGACTTTCACGCGGCACTGCATCGCATCCCGGCTGTATCCTTTGTGTGTCATGGCTTGGGAGACCTTCTCGAAGGTCTTTGCATTACGCTTGTTGGAGCGCAGCTCCGACAGCACAGACTCCTCGCCCCACACAGCGATCAGATCCTGGACTTCCCGGTCTGTCCATGCTGGGGATCTCTTTCTATTCTTCCATTGGGCTGACTCCTCTGCTGGAGAGCTCTGCATCGTTGCAGGTGCTGCGGAGCTCGCCCCGATGTCCAACCAGGACGTCAGATTCAAAGTGCCCAGACAGGAAAATGAATTCAAATTTTCGCGGGTCATTTCCTGTGTGGCTGGCCAGAGAATCCAAGCTCGGACTGCTGTCCAGAGCGTCAACAAAGTGGTGCAGTGTGGGATAGCTCCCGGAGCTACTAAGTTCGATTTGCATCCACACCTAGCCTAATTCGAGCTAGCAAGTGCGAATTTAGCGTTACTCCTCCTGTCGGGGTGGAGTACCAAATTCGAACTAAGGAGCCCCCTAGTTCGAATTAAATGGCTTCCTGGTGTGGACGGTTGAGCGATTAGTTCGAATTAACGCTGCTAAATTTGATTTAAGGTCCTAGTGTAGACCAGGCCTGGGTTTTCTTTTAACCCTAAAGGCCAGATTCTCCTCTCACTGACCCCATTGTAAATCTTCAGTCACTCTGTTGCAGTTAATAGGGTTGAATGGTGTAAAGCCAGTGCAATAGGGGGATCAAGCCCTGAGTTCTCTGGCTTTTTAATGGCTGAGGTTTAATAACAACATCTTCTTAGGGTCTTCACACAGGACACCGTCCAGGGTGAGATGGGCCATTGCTCATCTAACAGCACCTGGCGGGAAATTTGCACATATTCCTACCCTGAAAGAAATCTTTGCACTTCCCTGTTAATGGATTATGAACAAACCCAAGCTGCTGCCCCTCGGCCGCTCTGAAGCGCCGCTTCCCCTGCTGACTCTGCAAAATCCTCTGTTCAGCAGAAGTAAAGCTCTCCAGTTTGGTGAGTCACCAGCACTCCATTGACTTCAGCAGATTCCTACCAGCACAGGATCTGGCCCACGTGCTCCCAGCGTTGATTAAATATTGACAGTGCACAGCCTGCGGCAAGACTTTTCCACGTGGCGAGACCACCGGGGAGTTCAATGGCATGTGCGTGGAATCGGATCCTCACATGCAGCCCTGCTGCCTGACCCGTAACTTTCAGGGTAACCTGCATCTTCTCTCCCTCACCCCACTGCAAATCAGCACTAATGTGATTGTTGTCACTCTGGGGTGAAGGAAAGGAGAGTAACACCTGATGTAGGTATCAGACCAGCAACTGCCGGCCCTGCATACAGCTGAATTGTCATTTGGCTTTTCCTGTTGGTATGCATACTTCCACCTTTTCATGTTCTCTGTATGTATAAATATCTCCTGTCTGTGTGTTTCATTCTATGCATCCGAAGAAGTGAGCTGTAGCTCACGAAAGCTCATGCTAAAATAAATGTGTTAGTCTCTAAGGTGCCACAAGTACTCCTGTTCTATTTGGCCAAATGTCTTTCCACCCGCTTCTGTGTGGCCTCTATTTCAGGGGACTCTGCAGCTGCCTCTTTGGGTGTGCCTACACTGCGCTAAGCTAAATCTTAATCTAGCAAGACACAGGGTCTGTTCCAGATGGTTTCTCTCAGCCACAGTCTCCCAGCAAAATGGTGACTGGCTCTCCCCTTGCTCAGGCTCTCTTCCAGGGGACCAAAGGTGCTGGTGTTTTTGTTTTCTTAGTTGAAAGAATGTGGGGTTGTCTGCCCCTTTCTTTTCTAGTCCATTGAGTCTTGGAAGTGGGTTCTTCTAAAGCTGTGGTTGTCACAGAGGTCTTCTGGGGAGCACATCAACTCCTGTTGAGATTTGCCTAGTTTTACAGCAGGCTACATAAAAAGCACTAGCGAAATAAGTACAGGTTAAAATTTCATACAGACAAAAGGAGAAAGTCAGCAATTTGTCAGTAGGAGTGTGCTGTGACACACCTGTATTTTATGTCTGATTTTGTAAACAAGTAGTTTCTAAGTGAGGTGAAACTTGGGGGTACACAAGACAAATCAGACTCCTGAAAGGGGCACAGGAGACTGAAAAGGTTGAGAGCCGCTGTTCTAAAGGATCCCCTCAAAGCAAAGTTTCTCCAAGCTGTGAGGAAGGCGACCTGAAGTCTGGTGGTGAAGGCTCCGTGTGTAACCCACACACCTCCTGGGTGTGGTGTCGTGTCCTGTCCCATCTAGTGGCACCAAGACCACTTAATGCGAGAGTCTGCGCTGAATCCTTAGCTAACAGCCAGGTGGCTCTTGGCTCATGCAGTAGAGGCTCATGCACTAAGTCTCAGGTTTGATCCTGCCTGACAACAACCAAGTTCTGTCAACATTACATGTGCTCTTCTTTTTCCCCCCACTTGTGTTTGCTGAACTGTAAATTGCTCTGTTCACTACCATCTCCTTCCCCTGCTGTCTTGATGATCCTGTTTGCTGCTTATATAACCCCCCATTCCTTTGTTTAGGACAGACCTCTTTAACAGCGGTTGCCTAGGAGGGACTGTCGGGTTTTCACAAGTAATGTCGTACAGGGGGGAACTCATAACTCTCTGTGTAATGTTGCATTATGATCTTATTGACCAGAGAGTTGTTAGTTTTCAAATGGTACCTCTCAAGGCATATTTCGTACAAAGGTTATTACCATGGCATTATCTTTCTTGCAACTGCATCACATTATTAAATCATATTCAGTTTGTGATCCACTATAACTCCCAGATCCTCTTCAAGTTGTACTACCATCTAGCCAGTTATTTCCCATTTTGTAATTGTGCATTTAATTTTCCTTCCTAAGTATATTACTTTACACTTTATTTTTAGTGAATTTAATCTTGTTGATTTCAGATCAGTTCTCCAATTTATCAAATCTTTTTGAATACTAATCTTGTCCTCCAAACAACTTGCAACCCCTCCCAGCTTGGAGTTATCCACAAATTTTATAAGTGCAATTTGCACACCATTATTCAGGTCATTAATGAAAATATTGAATAGTATTGAACCAGGACAGACTCCTAGGGGACCTCACTAGATACATCCTCCCAGTCTGACAGTGAACCACTACTCTTTGAACACAGTTTTTCAACCAGTTTTGTTTCCACTTTATAGTAATTACATTTAGACCACATTTCCCTAGTTTGTTTATGAGTATGTCATGTGGCACTGTAAAAAGCCTTACTAAAATCAAGATATATCATGTCTCCTGCATTTTCCACATCAGCTAGGCCAGTAACCCTGTCAAAGAAGGAAATTAGTTTGGTTTGACATGATTTATTCTTCACAAACTCATGTTGGTTATTACTTATCACCCTATCCTGTAAGTGATTGTTTAATAATTTGCTCCGGTATCTTTCCAAGTTTTAAAGTTAGGTTGACTGGTCTATAATTCCATGTGTCCACTTTGTTCCCCTTTTTAAAGATAGGCAATATGATTTCCCTTCTCCAGCATGCTAGAACCTCACCTATCTTCCATGATGCTCTTCTTGTTTTTTATCAGGTAGATCCCATCTCTTCCTAGCAGTCCTTCTTCACAGAACAACATCCTGTGGATGAGGAAGCCAAAGCCCTTCTGTCAACACCACTTGCGCAACCAAGCTAGAGTGACCAGATGTCCTGATATTAGGGGCTTTGATTTATATATGCAACTATAACCCCCTTTTAAAAAAAAGTGTCCCGATTTTTCACATTTGCCGTCTGGTCACTCTACGCCAGGCCCTCATCTCCAGGATGCATGTATCCCTTCCGAAGCCCTTACCCTCAGCCGAGAGAATAGAAAAGAACACAACCTGCATCCCTGACTCCATCCTGGTTCCCAGTGGTCACTACTGATCTGGCAATATCATTAATGCCAACATGGATGAAGAGCATGAGATAGTGGTCAGAGGGCTGGATGATCATCAGCAACCTTTCCATAATGTCTTGGATTTAGGCTCTAAGCAAGCAGCACCCTACTGGGATATCAGGTCAGCTTGACAGATGGGTATCTCCATCCCGCTCAACAGGATGTCCCTGAGCACCCTCAGCCTCCTCCTCTTTGGTTTGGTGGCTGTGAGCCTCCCAGCCTTCGGGGTAGGTGGCTCCTCCTCCTCAGCCATTGGGGTCTGCTTTTTTCCTCCTGTTGCCAGTACAGCATGCCGGTTCTTGACCTGGATGGATAGGGGACCAGATGGTGGGTTGAGCACTGTCTACTGCTTAAGAAGGCCAGCAGCCAGTGTCCTCTTCACAGAGCAGATGGTTCTCCTTCCTCCTCCAGTCCCACTTAGGTTCTCTAGTTGGGTAGCAACCTCCATCCCAGCCATCTCCATATGCATCCTGTTAATGAAGTCCTTGTGCTCCTGGATGCTATGCAGATGAGCCTCTTCTTTCTGCAGTTCTCTTACTTGCTTCCTGAGGGACCCCATCAGCGGACACGTCTCACACCAAGTTGTTCCCTCTGCCTGGCTTTTATCAGTGGTGACATGCAGGTCATGTCCCCAGCAAGTCAAGACCAGGCCTGAGTGGAAGCCTCCAGGGTCAGGATATTTGTCCAGGGCCCCCGCAAGAGCTAGCAGTGGTGTTGGCACACAACCATTTTCCTTTCATTGTGGGTTCTTCCTTGCAGAGTACCTGCAGGTTGAAGAAAAAATACCTCACTTCTTTCCTCTGCTGGCAAACTCAGATGGCTAATGCCCTTAGTGTCCCAGCTGCCTTCATAACACAGATGTTACCACCACATATAATGTGTGTGTGTGTATAAATGTAACTAGGGTGCAGTTTTCAAAAACACTCCAGAGTAGATCCTCAGCTAGTATACATTTTCATGGCTCCATTGAAGTCTATGGCCTAACTGTAACCCAGTGGACCTACTTCTAGTGATATTCCCTATATTTTAAATCAGAGCTACTGCTAGAACCAGCAACGCCTCTAAAACCGGAATGAGCTTTTAAAGCATGTCCACTGTATATATATGTGTGCATGTGTTTATTTACACACACACACACACCACACAACTATTCCTTCTTTGTGTTTTTGATCTAATTTTACAGTATATGCCTTGCCACTGCAGGGATCATTTCCTTATATTTAACCCTTGAAATACCACAAACACCTAAACATCAGCATCTTTTTCCAGTGCCAAGGTTGGGTAGGGCCGAGTATGCACTCCTATGGCAGTATTTAAAATAGTAATGGTTGAGTCAGTATTTTGATCCAATTGTCCCCCTCAATCCAGCAAAGTGCTTAAATATGCATTTAACTTCAAGCCCAGGCATCGTCCCTTTGGCTTCAGTAGGATTATTCACATGCTTAAAATTAAGCACACACTTAAGTGCTTTGCTGGATCGGGGTCTAAATCTATTGTATATGAATCAGACAGTAAAAACAAAGATTAAATAAAAAAGAAACTCTCATTTTGACAATACTGGCTTAGTGTTTCTCGCTGTTGGAAAGGCAATAAACAAAGCTTGCAGGCTGTGCTAGTGGAAGTGGTCAGTGCAAAGCTTTCAATTAGTAACGCGTGTGTGTGGGTGGGGGGGGGAGATTTACATGTGCAGCTTCCCACACATCATGATGAGAATATGCACCAAAAGTTGATGTATGAAACAGGAAGAATAAAGAAAAATGACAGCATTCATACCCTCCAGAGAAGAGAATAAACAGGGTATGGCTTTGGTAAATAATTTCCTGCAGAACTCTTAGAAATGACTTACTGATTAATTGAATCAATCCATCATCCTTTTTGTGACAGCATCAATTTGCAGACTTTTGTTGTTGTTGTTCTTTCATAGCTGCTGCTTTAAACCCAGATCAGGATGAAAGGTTGCATAGGATGTTTATATATATATGTATTGTAAAGGAATCTGTTAGTTCACTGAGATGTCATTAGCTGAAACTTTTGTTTTCTGTTCCCTCCAAGAGCAGATTAAAGAATTGTAGGGCCCTGTGCACTATGGAAATTGGGGGCTCCCCCACCTTCTTTAAATGAGACAGCGCATGTGATAGTGTATAAATATGATAACATCTCCATTTATTAGATTGGAAATGGCTTTTAAAAATCTAATTTGAATATATATTAATATTAATTGATCTAAAATATTTAATTTAAACACACGTGGTGATTTGAATTAAAAAATCAACAACAAACACCCTCTCTCTCTCTCTCCTTTTGCTCTGTGAAGCATTTGTTCTGTAGGCTAATCACTTGAATAATTTATGAAATGAGACTTTTTAGAACTGAACTCGACACTGCCCAGCTGGCTCCCGAGCTATAGGTGAAAAGTGAAACTTGCTGGAGACCATACACACCAGAAAAAAGCAAGTACATTATGTATTGGATACCAGACCCTCCTGAATGAGAAAGGCGCTGCCTATTGAAAAATGGGTGGGGCGAAGGGAGTAACTTTAACAGCTCCTAAGGGTAAGAGGCACTGAGTCTTAGCTGGCTCTGGCCACAAAATTGATTGGAATCAATACAAATAAGAGACTGATTCCAAGACACTGATTGTGAGACTGGGCTGCAGCAGCTGAACGAGCAGGAAAGCTGATGCTTTTTCCCCTGGGAAAAAAGGTGGACTTGGGTGGCATGATGGCTCACTACTGGGACACGGAAGAGTTTCTGGTACTGGGATAGCGCACCGGCCAGATTCACGGCCCTGGCACAATGCCGGGCCGGGTTCACGCTGGGACTTCACTGTGGCCAGGTTCACAGCACTGGCAGTGTTTGAGAGGGGGCCCGGCGTGGTGCTGGCAGAGTGTTTCATCGGGCTCCGGGCTCTCACCAGCTCAGCATGCCTGGTTCTGGAGCAGCAGCGCAGAGTGGCCTAGGGCCAGGGCACTGGAATGAGGGGGCGGGGGGCCATGCCCTCTGACTTTTGACTGGCTGTAAGGGCGAGCAACAGGAGGCAGGGCGTGCGGAGAAGAAAGAGCAAGCGGGGGGGGCAGGGTCTTGGAGGGAAGCAGTGGCAAAGGAGCGGGGCTTGGTGTGGGGGCAAGGTCTTGGGGGGACTGGGTCACAGGCGGGTGGGGCGCTGGGAGAAGGAGTGGCACGGGGCAGGTCCTCGGGGTTAGGAGCAGTGCGGGATTGGGGATTCGGGATTGGAGTGGTACGAGTGGGTGGGGTCACAGTTTGGGTGCCTGTGGCCCCCGCTACGTTCAGGCCCCATCTCTCCTCAGAAGCCCTCCCTGCTGTTCTGTTTTAGGTGCAAAGAAGCAGCGGGTGAAGCAGCCGCATGACAGGCTGTGCCGGTACCCCCCATGCCGCGCTCACCGAGCCGCCAGGCGCCGCTCCATCCGCCAGCTGCTGTGTGACAGCTATGCCCTGTGCAACGAGGTGGCCCGGAAAGCCAAGTGGCTGGTATACGCTGACAGGGCCAGCGCGTGGGTCCCTGCCGGGCCAGGGTCACCTCCCGCCTCCCACTCCAAAGGGAGAAACCTGCTGGGTAGATCCATGTGGAGAGGCCTGGATGTGCTGCAGTGGTGCCCCTCTAGGACATGTATAGGCGACCAGGTCCTCCCACCGGCACAGGGCCCCTTCCAGCCGGGCAAGTCCCGCTCCTCCCGGCGCCAGGCAGGCAGCCGGAAAGCGGAGCGCCGCCCGCCGAGGAGGATGAGGAGGGGCCGTCTCGCCCACAGCAGGCCAAAGGCTCCTCCACAGAGCAGGAGGAATGTCTCTTCTGCTCCTCTCTCTGGGATGAGACTCTCCTTCATGGGCAAGAGCAGGCCCAGAGCTCCTCTTCTCTCCAGCACGAGCCGCCCCTACTCGCTTGGGAGCTGAGAACTGGATCAAGCCAGCACGAGCCATTTCTTCCCAGGCATGAGGAGTACCCCGGCCCCTCTCCTGCCCAGCACGAACCCTTCCCTCCAAGCCAAGGGGAACATGGCTGGGTTGGGAGTTTCCTGCGCAGAGGCAGAGCAAGGAGCCCCCAGGCCGCTCCCCAGAGGCAGGTGCATCACCCTGATTGGGTGCCGTTTCTGGCCAAGTCCCCAGGTGGGACCAGGCTGTCAGGGCAGGAGGCCAAACGGCAGCGAGACCGAGAAATCATGGCACCCAAGGCCGCGGGGGAAGCTCCGATGTCTCTGGCTGGGAGACCCCCGGCGTGGTTCAGCCCTGGAGCCCTGTGTGTGCCTGGCAGGCTCGAATTGGCCAAAGCGGAGACCCCCTTCCTCCAGTGCGACGTCAGGGCGAGTCTCGAGCGGCACGTCCAGGCGAAGAGGCTGCAGCACACCCTGGGGCTGCCCTGCACCCTGCATAGCGCTTTGAAGATCTTCATGCCCCCAGCACCGAAACCCATCGCAGGCAAACCCTCAGGGGCAGGCAGGGTGGTGACGATGCCACAGGTCCTGCCCTTCCTGAGCGTCGGCTCCAGGGCAGAGCTGGAGCGGCAGCTGCAAAGGATGGTGCATCTAAAGAGATGGGGGCTGCCCAGGAGGATCCAGGAGTCCTTGAGGCTGCTGATGCAGCCACACCTCCACACCCCCGGCTCGGCCCCCTGCCGCCTGGGAGATGGGCTCCAAGGGCCCCACCAGCACATCACCCTCGGCCAGTAACCAGAGACAATGCGGGAGACAAAGTTTCCTCCGCAGCCTCCAATGAGCTTGTGGGCCCCCTGTCCAGCAGCCAGTGGCCAGCCAGCCCCTCGGAGCAGCGCCCGCGGTCTGCAGAGGGGCAGTCCCAGTTCAGCACCGAGGGCGAGTGGGAGATGGTCGGGGACTGGGACAGCGAGGCCGTGGCAGCCTGGGATGCGGAAGGAGAAGGCAGCCTGGGGTGGAAGGAGAGGAGGGACACCGAGGGGCGACGCGGCATGAGAGAGATGCTGGCGGAGGGGACGGGCCCCAGGGCTGGAACCAACATGAGGCAGGCAGATGCCCTGGTGCTGACTGAGGCACCGCCTGGGGCTGAACAGCTGCCTCGTGCCCCTCCAGGGAGAGGGGCTGAGTCACCGTCTGTCCCCTGCAAGGGGAAGGGCTCCACCTTCAGGGGAATCATGCTGGGCTTCCTCAAACGCGTCACCTCCAGGGCATCGGTGGAGAAGAGAGGACAGGTCGATAGGTCGGTGGTTGCACCACGTGGAGCCCCGCCACCCCCTCAGAAACTCGTCCCATCCCCCAAGAGCGTGACCTTCAATGCCAATGTTCACGTGCGGGCAGAGGTCAGGAGACGCCAGCTGTGTTCCAGCGTGGAGAAGATGGACGGTGCTGGGAGAAAGGAGCCAGCCGCAGCCGCTCAGACCAGGGGGCTGCCAGGGAATGGGGCTCCCCAGGGATCTGGGGCAGCCTCCCCCGATGCCAGGCGAGGGGACAGCGTGATCAGGGGAGAAGAACCTTCTCCAGAGGAAACAGGGCCCTCAGCAGAGTATGGTGGATACCAGAGCGGGTGACCCTGAAAGTGACCTAATGCAGGGAGGGGATGCAGGCCTGGCAGAGGAAGTTGTCCCCGTCCCTCAACAGCGCCGCCTCCAAAGAGGAGAGCCGCCTCTGGGCCTTGGAAGAAAGTTAGGTTTGGGGCTTGCAGGTGGCTAATAAAAAGATGGTTACTCACCGTAGTAACTGTTGTTCTTCGAGATGTGTTGCTCCTATCCATTCCATGTAGGTGTGCGCGCCGTGCATGCACGGCTCTCCGGAACATTTTTACCCCAGCAACTCCAGCGGGCCAGCTGGGCGCCCCCTGGAGTGGCACCGCTATGGTGCCGAATATATACCCCAGCCGGCCCGTCCGCTCCTCAGTTCCTTCTTGCCGGCTACTCCGACAGTGGGGAAGGAGGGGGGGTCTGGAATGGATAGGAGCAACACATCTCGAAGAACAACAGTTACTACGGTGAGTAACCGTCTTTTCTTCTTCGAGTGATTGCTCCTATGCATTCCATGTAGGTGATTCCCAAGCCTTACCTAGGCGGTGGGGTCGGAGTGAGACGTGGCAGAGTGCAAGACTGCTGAGCCGAAGGCTGCATCGTCTCTAGATTGTTGCACCAACGCGTAGTGGGAAGCGAAGGTGTGGACAGAAGACCAGGTGGCCGCTCTACAGATGTCCTGGATAGGGACATGGGCCAGGAAGGCGGCCGACGAGGCGTGAGCTCTGGTTGAGTGAGCGGTGAGGCGGCATGGTGGCACGCGAGCAAGCTCGTAGCATGTCCGTATGCATGACGTCACCCAGGAGGAAATTCGCTGCGAGGAGACCGGCTCGCCTTTCATGCGATCGGCAACCGCTACAAACAGCTGGGTCGAACGCCGGAAGGGCTTCGTCCGATCGATATAAAAAGCGAGGGCCCTGCGAACGTCCAGGGTGTGGAGCTGCTGCTCACGGGATGAGGCGTGCGGCTTCGGGAAGAAGACCGGGAGGAAGATCTCCTGGTTGAGATGGAAGGCCGACACCACTTTGGGGAGGAAGGCTGGGTGTGGCCGAAGCTGCACCTTATCACCATGGAAGACGGTATACGGTGGAATGGCCGTCAGGGCGCGGAGCTCAGACACTCGTCTGGCCGATGTAATCGCCACGAGGAAAGCTGTCTTCCAAGAGAGATAAAGCAGAGAGCACGTGGCCAGGGGCTCGAAGGGTGGTCTCATAAGCTGGGCCAGAACCAGATTCAGATCCCACGTTGGAGTAGGATGACGTATCGGCGGGTACAAACGATCGAGGCCCTTAAGGAATCGGGAAACCATCTGGTTGGAGAAGATGGACCGACCACCCATAGAAGGCTGAAACGCCGACATGGCTGCCAGGTGCACCTTCAAGGAGGAGATCACTAGACCTTGGCCTTTAAGGTACCAGAGGTAGTCCAGGATGGTCAGGATGGGGACTAGGAATGGATGAAGGCCTCGTTGGTCACACCAAATCGCGAAACGTTTCGACTTCGCGAGGTAGGTAGAGCGCGTCGACGGCTTTCTGCTTTCGAGCAGGACTCGCTGCACTGCCGCCGAACAGTCCCTCTCTGCGCGGGTCAACCACTCAGGAACCAAGCTGTAAGATGCAGGGACTGCAGGTTCGGGTGACAAAGCCTGCCGAGGTCCTGAGTGATGAGGTCCGGCCATAACGGGAGGGGAATGGGATCCCGAACCGAGAGCTCGAGCAGCAGAGTGTACCAGTGCTGTCTCGGCCAGGCGGGCGGCGAGTATTCTGCGGGCCCTGTCCCTCCGAGCTTGAGTAGCACCCGGTGTATGGCGGGAGCGGAGGAATGCGTGGGAGGTGATCCGTCCATGTGAAGAGGAATGCATCTGACAGGGATCCCGGGCTCGACCTGGTACGAGCAGAACCTGTGGCACTTCCTGTTCTCCCTGGAGGCGAACAGGTCTATCTGGGGAAACCCCCACCTCCGGAAAATTGTGTGGGCCACATCTGGGCGTAGGGACCACTCGTGGGAGGTGAACGACCTGCTGAGCTGGTCGGCCAGCGTGTTCTGTACCCCTGGCAGAAAAGACGCTTCTAGGCGAATCGAGTGGGTCACGCAAAAGTCCCACAGGAGCATCGCTTCTTTGCAGAGTAGGGAGGACCGGGCTCCGCCCTGCTTGTTCACATAGAACATCGCCGTCGTGTTGTCTGTGAACACCGCTACGCTGCGGTCCTGCAGGTGGGACCGAAAGGCGAGACATACCAAGCGGATCGCTCTCAGCTCCCGGACGTTGATGTGGAAGGAGAGCTCCTGGGCCGACCAGAGACCTTGCGTGTGTAGTTCGCCCATGTGAGCACCCCATCCTAGTGCCGAGGCGTCTGTGGTCAGGGTGACCGACGGGCGAGGAAGGCGGAACGGAACGCCTGCGCAGACGACCTCCAGGTCCAGCCACCAGTTGAGCGTCTGGAGAGTGGGCTTTGCGACCGTCACCACCATGTCTACGGGGTCGCGATGGGGGCGGTACACCGCTGCCAACCAAATCTGGAATGGGCGAAGGCGCAGCCTCGCGTCTTGTGATCACAAAGCGTGCACGCTGCCATGTGGCCCAGTAGGCGTAGGCGGGACCGCACCGTCGTTGTGGGGAAGGCATGCAGGTCCCGTATGATCGAGACTATTGTCTGGTGCCGAGGACGAGGAAGGCAGGCCCTGGCTAAGTTGGAGTCGAGGACCGCTCCTATGAACTCCACTCTTTGCGTTGGAGTCAAGCAGGACTTCTCGGCATTGATAAGGAGTCCTAGTGACCAGAACAGAGACAGTATTTCGGCCACTTGATCCGCTGCCAGTTCTTGGGATGGCCCGCGTATTAGCCAGTCGTTGAGATATGGGTAGACATGTATTTGGCGCCGGCGGAGGGCTGCGGCAACCACCGCCATGCACTTGGTGAAAACCCTTGAGTGCGGTGGATAGGCGAGAAGGTAGTACCGCAAATTGGTAGTGTTCACCGTTGACCACGCATCTGTGGGGAGGGTAAATTGCCACAT
Organism: Mauremys reevesii; assembly: GCF_016161935.1. NCBI lineage: Eukaryota > Metazoa > Chordata > Testudines > Geoemydidae > Mauremys > Mauremys reevesii. The sequence goes on from NW_024100744.1 coordinate 143,834, forward strand.
GAAAGTATGCATCCTTCATGTCGAGGCGGCAAACCAGTCTCCTGGATCCAGGGAAGGAATGATGGTCCCCAGGGTGACCATACGGAACTTGAGCTTGTACAGGTGTCTGTTGAGCTCCCGGAGGTCTAAGATGGGACGAAGACCTCCTTTCGCCTTGGGGATGAGAAAATATCTGGAATAAAATCCCTGCCCCGCCTGCTGTGCGGCACCTCCTCTATGGCACCCACGCTCAACAGAGTCTCGACCTCTTGTAAGAGGGCTTTCTCGTGAGAGGGTCCCTGAAGAGGACAGGGAAGGTGGGTGGGAGGGAGGGGCGAAATAAACTGAAAGCGGTAACCGTGCTGGATGGTACTGAGGACCCAGCTGTCCGATGTTATGGAGCACCACGCCTGGAGGAAGTGGGAAAGACGGTCGGAAAATAACGGGGTCGGATCCTGGAGGGAGACTGATGGGCTGTCCCCGGGCGTCCCATCAAAAGGCCTGTTTGGGACCCTGAGGGGCCTTGGAAGGGCCCTGAGCCTGGTTACGCCTGCTCCCCGACAGCTTGCGGCGGTGTAAAGCTGCACGGCGACTGTTAAAAGGCCTTGACCTGGCCTGGGTAAAGGGCCGGTAGGGCTGCTGCCGGAATGACCTTCTCTGGGTAGCTGGCATGTGCATGCCCAGAGTGCGAATGGCAATCCGGCCATCCTTCAGGGTCTGGATTCTGGAGTCAGTCTTGTCTGAGAAGAGACCCTGGGTGTCAAAGGGGAGGTCCTGGAGGGTGTACTGCACCTCAGGCGGCAAGGTGGAGGACTGCAGCCACGAAATCGCCTCATAGTCACCCGGAGGCCACGGTTCTGGCTCCCGAGTCAGCGGAGTCCAGGGCGGCCTGAATTAAGGACCGGGAGGCTTTCCTGCCCTCTTCCAAGAGCGCCGAGAACTCTTGGCGTAAGGCTGGCGGGGTCAGCTCCAAAAACTTCCCCAGGGACACCAAGATGTCAAAGGTGTACCGGGAAAGCAGCGCCATCTGGTTCGCGATTCGGAGCTGAAGACCACCCGCTGAATAGACTTTGCGCCCCAACAGGTCCATGCGCCGTGCCTCCTTAGATTTCGGCGCTGCCGCAGGTTGTCCATGCCTCTCCCGGTCGTTTACAGACTGGACCACCAGAGAGTCCGGAGTTGGGTGCATGTACAAATACTCGTACCCCTTGGGCGGGACCGAGTACTTCCTCTCCACCCCACGTGACGTGGGGGGGACCGACAACGGCGACTGCCAGATGGTAGTGCTATTCCGCTGTATCGTGCGGATAAAGGGCAGGGCCACCCACATCGGGGCCTCTGCTCCAATGACATTAGTCACTGGGTCCTCGTCCTCCGGGACCTCCTCGACGGGCAGGTTAATGGCCTTCGCCACCCAGCGGAGAAGGTCCTGGTGTGCCCGTAAATCAATAGGTGGGGGGTCGGTCGTGGATGCCCCCACCACCGCCTCGTCCGGAAAAGATGACGAGGACCGACCTGGGAGTACCTCGTCAGGAGCCTGCTCCTCCAATGGGTGCTCAGCCGCCACGGAACCTGGATCTTGAGTCGGATCCTGTGGCAATGTGGCCTCTCCCGTTGGTGATGGGGGCGGCCTGCTGACTGTGGCCTCTGGCTCCCGGCGCTCTGCTCCCACCTGCCTCGGGAAAGGGAAGCCCTCGAGGTCATGGTAGTCCCAGGGAACCCAAAATCCCCACTGATGGGGTCCATGTTCCCGGCCTTGGGACTCGGCTCCAAAGTCTGCACCACTGCCCTCGGGAGAAGCGATCGAGGGCTGGCCAGGGTGGAGCTGAGGCGACACCCGAGTGTGCCTCCGATGCGGTGGCAGGTCTCTGAGCAGCGCCGAGGCTCGGTGCGGTCATCGCGGTACGGATCGGAGGCGGGACTGGAGTGCGCTGCGGTGCCGCGAGCTCGACGGTGCCGGGAGCTCGAGCGGCGTCGGGTGCTCGACGCGGCGGTGACCGGCTGGCGTCGGGAGGCGGCTCTGGGAGTCTCGGTGCCGAGAATGGGCTCTGGGCGGACCTCCTGCGGTGCGGCGACTGGGTGACCGTGATCGAGGCGGTGCGGTGACCGGGAGCGGGGCGGGAGCGTCGCCGAAGTGCGACGGTACGCGATGCTGAGCGGTACCGGGACTGCGACCGGCGCCGAGACGGGGAGCGGCGCCGAGACGGGAAGCGGCGCCGGGATCGGCGTGGCGGTGACCGCCTCCGAGATCGGGACCGGGTCCGAGATTTGGAGCGCCAACCGTCCCGTCTGTCGGGGGTCGGGGGCCGTATCATTGCCGGCTTGCCCACCGACTGGACAGCCCGCACCGGTGGTGCCGGGGGCCGGAGGCTCAGTGCCTCTGTGAGCTCGATAAGCTCTCTCGCCGTCGCAAACGCCTCAGGCGTGGACGGGAGCTGCAGCTCGACCTCGGCTGGTACCGGGGAGCAGGGTGGTGCCGGACTCGACGGCCCCGTGCACGGTTTGTGCACCGCCACAGCCGGTACCGCCTCTGTCGGAGGTGGCTGGGCTAACGGCCTCGGAGGATGTTTTGAGGTCTTCGGCGTCTTATGCTTCCTCGTTGGGGAGAGGGAGCGGTGCCGGGATGTCGGTGCCGGGTGTCGAGGGGCCTCGGTACCGGGGCGGCACGGTGCCGCCGGTGCGCTGCACGCCGAGGATGACTTCGGCGCCGGTGGGGTCGGCGCGGGAGGCTGGAGCGAAGCCTCCTTGAGGAGCTGCTTCAAGCGAGAGTCCCACTCCTTCCTCGTTCGGGGTTTGAAGGCTGCACAGATCGGGCACTTATCAGTTCTGTGAGACTCCCCGAGGCAGCGCAGGCAGGAGTCGTGCGGGTCACCCACGGGCATATGCTGCTGGCAAGCTGCACAGGGCTTGAATCCCGGTGCCCTGGGCATAAGCCTGCACCGGTTGAGGAAGAAGAGGGGTTAATCCCTCTAATTCCCTACTGATACTATAACTAACTAAACTTATTCAATTAATCTAACAACTAAACTAAGTTAACAAACTGTGCTAAAGAACGGAGAAACGCTAGGGCTGTGGAGGTAAAGGAGCACTCCACTGTTCCAACTGGCCGTCACGGGCGGTAAGAAGGAACTGAGGAGCGGACGGGCCGGCTGGGGTATATATTCGGCGCCATAGCGGCGCCACTCCAGGGGGCGCCCAGCCAGCCCGCCAGAGTTGCTGGGGTAAAAATGTTCCGGAGAGCCGTGCACGCGCAGCACGCACACCTACATGGAATGCATAGGAGCAATCACTCGAAGAAGAACCTCTATTTTGTGTGCAATCTGCAGGAGTGATCTGGGGCCCGACACAGCAGCAGAAGAGCGGGCAGGGTCTAGTGGCTGGCACTACTGTTGCCTGGTGTCCAGTTTTTGACAGGAAGGCCTGGTCGAAAAGGGACCATGGTGGCTCCGGTCAGCACTGCTGACCAGGCCGTTAAAAGTCCACTTGGCGGCACAGCGGGGCTACGGCAGGTTTCCTTGCCCTGCCCCCTGCCCTGCCCCTTCTCCGAGGCCCCGCCCCCTCTCGCTCCATCCCCCCTCCCTCCCTCGCTCACTCTCCCCACCCTCACTCACTGGGCTGACTCTGGAGGTTGGGATGCAGGAGGGGGTGAGGGCTCTGGCTGGGAGTGCCGGCTCTGGGGTGGGGCCAGAAATGAGGAATTCAGGGTGAGGCAGTGGGTTGGGGTGCGGGCGGGGGGGTGAGGACTTCATTCAGGCCCGTCAGCCCCATCCTGGAGCAGGGTGCCCTGTGCTGGGCAGACATGGCATACAAGCCATCTCCTGCCCCACAGGGCTCTTAGGCAGGCCCGATCCTGTGGTGAGCTCCTATGGGCACAGCTGTGTCCCTACATGCTGTGCCTCACAGGAGTGGGACTAACCTGGGACAAGGCGGGACAGGTGGAGTGCGGGCGGCTGCCTGGCCGGCCGTGGGTGTGCAGAGGAGCTGGGTGTGATTGGGAGATGGCCTCAGCTGTATTGTTAACAGAGGGGAACAAGGCTCATAAGATAGGAGCCCCCTTAGGAAGGAAGCGAGCATGGGGGACCCAGTGGCGGGGCACAGGCCTGACACTCAAGAGGTCTGGGTTCATTTCCTGCTTCAGACAGGTCCATCCCGGGTGATCCTGAACAAGTCCCTGCGGCTGGACCCACAAAGTCTCTGGGGTAGAGCGATGCAGCGTGGAGCTATCAGTCACTTCGATCCCTGGGCTCTCTGAGCGAAGCTCGGGGCGTGGGCTCCCTGCACATGGACTGGGCGCGGCGGGCACCTGGGAAGGGGCCCCACAAAGCCCGCCCACCAGGGGGGGCCCCACGTCCGCCAGCCAGGTGCTAAACCCCCCCCCCCCCCACTTCCCATGGAGGCCCCTCGCTCGGCTAGCAAGCCACAAACAGGCCCCCTGGCCTGGAGCGGGGCAGCTTCAGAAGGCTGAGTCAGTCATGCAAGAGGCAGAGACACCTCTATAAGGATTTATTTAAGTCCCTACATATGGATTTAGGGTGATCTCAATGGGGCCTAGGTTTGACCCTTAGAGTTTAACTTTCAGCCCAACCTGTGAAAATCACGGCCGGATCCTGCCACAGAGAGCGCTATTCTGTAGAGCGATCAAAGACTATGAAGAAACCTCTAATTTATGTGGCGTTCTGAGACCAGGCATGAAAGATAGAGATTCCAGAACACCTGGTTTGGCTCTCAGGGACGCCAGTGTCCACCTGGAGTGACCCACTGAAGGCAGAATGTGAGAGCAGAATCTGGCCAGTGTGTGACCCATTCTTGTTGTGAACCCTCTGGTACACAGATACCCACTGCAGAGATTATGGCTGTACAGCCTAACAGGGCAGTAAAGTTGCTGAATTGGAAAACATGAGCAAAACAGAGGAAAAACCACGCAGCCGCCAAAAAAGGAAGCTATTGTGACAGATAGAAGGACACAGTAAGACACAAGAAACTGATCATCATAAATATTTGTCTAAACCAGTGGTCCCCAACACAGGGCTCACGGGCCCCATGGCACCCTCCAGGGCATCTATGTGCACCCGCCTACTGGCCGGAGAATCAGCATCCGCCGAAGAGCTGCCGAGAAGCAGTATTTTGGCGGCAATGCCTCTGGATGACACTGCTCATCATCGGCATTTCGGTGGGTGCTTGTCCTCCAGCCATGGTCCTCGGTGGCTCGTCGTCCGGCGCCCGCCAGACAAAAAAGGTTGGAGACCACTGGTCTAAACTATTTAGATTATTGTAGTTCCAACTTTACCAGGAAAATCCCTTGGTGTTTCTGACAATAATAAACAGGTGAAGTCGCTGTCCTGGTGAATTCCTGCCTAGATTGTTCTAGACATGAACCCTGAGCACTAACTTTAATGCAGAAACAGGCAACTCACCGAAATCCTGCTCAGCAGAATGAGGAAATCTCCTTACTGTGAAAGAAAGGCAGAGCCCTGAGAATCAATGTACGAATCTCACATATCTGACACTTGGCGTGCTGAACCACAACCTTTTTGATTCCCCTGTACAGTCCCTGCAGACTCTCAGGTTGGCAGGACTCCCAGACAATTCCCTCACCTCCATGAGCGGTGGCAAGAGCAGAAAATAGACCCTTGAGAACTTCAGCCTGAGAGCTTCCCCCAGGGGTGAAGAAATGATTTGCTGACACCAGGAGCTCAGATTGTCAGTCTTGCGAACTGTGTCTTGCAGACTGTTCAGCCTAGCAACAGATGATGCCTTTCTTTCCTGTGTGTAATGTACTGCCATCTGCACTTTGTGTGGGAATGCTGCCACAAGATACTGACCAAAAACCATTTTCAAGTGATCGTAGCAGCGTAGTGCTACATCCCACCCAGGCAGTTGTAATATCCAGTCCATTAGCCTCTGAAATTCACTGACACCCTGTGGAGGCCAAATGACTTGATGCTAAATTGATGCAGGCCAAAGGGTGTGGAAAAGGCTTCTGCCAGGATTCTGGCATCAGCGGTACTTGCCAGTATCTCTTTGTGAGGTCTAAAGTGGGTCTATATCTGGCAGCTCCCAACTGTTCTAACAGTTCATCTACTCTCTGCATCGGGTCAGCATAAAAATGTCAATACTGTGTTGATCTTTCAGAAATCAGTGCAGAAACAGGTTGTGTTATCCTGCATCAGAACTACAGTTGTATTTTAGGTAGCTGTGCCCTCCTGGGGTGAGAACACAGCAGTAAAGAAAACAAACAACTGCTACATCTGGATCTTTTGTTCAGGGTACAGTTCCTCCTCCACCCTTGCATCACAGGTGCCTAAGGGCCTAATTTGGGCTCCGGATAGTATGAGTGTGATGGGATGTCACCCCTGGGAGCCATGGGAACTGCTGCACCCCTCTAGCCACCCAGCTGGCCTGCAGGGGCAGCTCTAGGAATTCCGCCGCCCCAAGCAGGGCGGCGCGCAGCGCGGGGCGCACTGCCGGTCGCCGGTCCCGCGGCTCCGGGGCACCTCTTGCAGACGTGCCTGCGGAGGGTCCGCTGGTCCCGCGGCTCTGGTGGAGCATCCGCAGGCATGCCTGCGGGAGGTCCACCCGAGCCCTGGGACCAGCGCACCCGCCGCAGTCATGCCTGCGGGAGGTCCGCTGGTCCCGCGGCTCCGGTGGACCTCCTGCAGGCATGACTGCGGAAGGTCTGCCGGAGCTGCCTGCCGCACTCCCGGTAAAATGCCGCCCCACCCGCGCAGCTGGCCTGGCCCCTTTTTACCCTGCTTTGCTGGTGATTCAGCCTCTCCAGGCCCTGTTATCACCCAACACGACAGCAGATGGCGCCATACACCAAACTGAGCTACCTGAGGGCTTTCCTAAGCCACCCAAGTACAAACACCAGACACCAGACAATTTCCCAGCTCCCCAGGCTGACACCCCCCACAGGATAAACCCAAAATTAAATTGTCTTGCACTGCACAAGGATCTGTACAATGTAAGCTCATGGATAGGGTTTACCCTCCGCTCAATGTGGGAAGGATGTGCAGCAAGCCTGTGAACCAAGTTGTGGTTGCGTGAACCAAGCTGATCTTTTCCCCAGGCACTTCACTCAAAGGCAAAGTGCTTTAGATAAGGAAAAAGCAAGTTTAAGTAGACAGAGATTTTAAGCTATTATAAGTGATAGCAAATGGATCAAAGCAGATTACCAAGCAAATAAACAAAATCACAAACTAAGCTTAAAGTATTAGATAGATTGGAAATGAATTAGCAGTTTCTCACCCTACCTGGCAAGCAGTCCATCAGATTCCACACACAATTCCCTCAGCTCTGTGAGCCGTGGGAAGAGCAGAAAATAGACCCTGCAGAACTTCAGCCCCCGGGAGTAAAGAAATGTTTCGCTGATAACAAGGGCTCAGATTTTCAGGGCAAACTGAGTCGTGCAGATTTGATGGAGTGGTCCAGTACCACTGAAACCCCAGAGAGAAAAGGAAGAGCCAAGGCTTAGACGTATTCATTTATCTATCAGCATTTCCGTGCAGCCGCCCATTACCATAGAATCTCAGCATCTCCTCCCAGCTAACAAGCCCTGCGCTGAATCCTGATAACGGGACATGCAATGGAAAGGCTCCTGCACATTCCACCTTTGCCACCAAGGCAGGGTTCCCCTCATACTCTGAACTCTCAATGGCTGAACTCCTCTGCGTCACCTGTCTCTGTGACGTTCCCCTCTGGTGTTATCCGGACAGGTGATCTGCTAGGTCACGCCAATCCTTGAGTCTAGGAGCCAGCCTTACCCTGCTCTGCTGTGAGAACCCCCACTCCTGGGCTGTTCACACACAGCCTCTGCCATGTAAGCTGCTCCTTGGATTGCGCACCCTAATGACACTAGCCAATACCTCCAATCCTGGACACAACCCCTAGGAACCTCCGTTTTGCAGTGTCCAGTTATGCCCACTGGATGCTGCAAATTGATATGAGTTTGTCAATTTAACAAAGAAATTGATATGTGCCAGACTTGTTATCCCAAGGGGAGTCTGTGACATGCTTCAAACCAAACGCACTGCTTCAGGTAGAATAAACAAACAAAATTATTAACCACAAAGATAGATTTTAAGTTATTATAAGTGAAAACATAACAAGTTGGATTTAGTCAAATGAAGTAAAAGCAAAACGTATTCTAAGCTGATCTTAACACTTTCAGTGCCCTTTACAAACTTAGATGCTTGTCACCACAGGCAGGCCGGTTGCCCTTCAGCCAGGCTCTCCCCTTTCATCACCACTTCAGTCGCTTGGTGGTGGTGTCTGGAGATGGAGATGGAAGAGAGGAAGAGCCTAGCAAACGTCTCTCCCTTTATCATGTTCTTTCTCCCCTCTTGGCTTTGCCCCTCCCCCCTCCAGAATCAGGTGAGCATTACCTCATCGTAGTCCCAGACTGGCCAGAGGAAGGGGGGTGACTCACTGGAGAGTCCAACAGACCCTTTGTTGCAGCCTAGGCCAGTGTCCTTAGTTCCTGTGAGGTTGGGCTGGGTTTGTCTCATACACACACTGATGAGGTGTGAACTGCCCCTCTGCTCCTGGAGAGTTTTGCCTGTGGTTTGAGCATTGGCCTGCTAAACCCAGGGTTGTGAGTTCAGTCCATGAGTTGGCCACCTAGGGATCTAGGGCAAAATCAGTAGTTGGTCCTGCTAGTGAAGGCAGGGGCTGGACTCAATGACCTTTCAGGGTCCCTTCCATTACTATGAGATAGGTATATCTCCATATTATAACAACAATGCTTAGTTCATCATGAGCCTTCTGAAGACACCCAAAATGACAAATGTTGCATTGGATACCACACAAACATTGTATAAGTATGAACATGGGGGTGCTGGGTGTTTCCCCGAGGTACAGAGCATCACAGTCCCCATTACCAAATTGTCAGGGAAGGATGTGAGTCTGCTAGTTTAAGTAGTCTTTAAGAATAGGGATGTTACCACCAGAGGTCATAGAACAGTATTACTTCTTTGTAACACTGTGCTTTATATCTTTGATTATTTTTTCATTAATTTTAATAAAGATCTTAACATTATAGTAATGTCCTCAGTATAAGTTTCCTTGGCACACACAACCCGAGGGTCTGTTCACGTCATTGAACTCTGAGTTTTCCTAACCCTGTAACCTGAATTGGGCCAAGAATCTAAATCTATTCTGATCAGATTTTTCACAAACCGTAATTAAAGTAGCCCATAAATTGAGGTCAACAATATACACCCTAACATGAAAAATATTTTCTAAGAGTTTTGTTTTTATCAAGTCCATTTGAGAAAAAGAAGTCTTTCAAGTGCAGCATTGCTAAAAGGCAGTGTTGGCAACAACAGAGCAAATACACAAATTCACTGAAGCCTTTGTCCTCAGCGGCATCAGTGTGTTCGAGAACTTCAACGCAAACATGCTCAACTTGACTGTCCTGAGTATGAGGCCAGTGAACCATAAGCAAAACTCTCCACTGCTGCTCCAACTGTCCAAGGTCTCCACAAAACAATGGCAAAAATGAGAGATTGCCTAAACCAGGTCATGAAGGATTTAGTCTTGCAAGCGATTCAATCACTTGGATGTTTGGTGGCAATCCCTGTTTCATCTGTTTCACAAACTCCAAGATGAAATCTTGAAACTTAAGCCGGGTCTACGCTACGCATTTAAACTGGTTTTAGGAGCATTAAACCGATTTAACGCCACACCCGTCCACACTAAGAGGCCCTTTATATCGGTATAAAGGGCTCTTTAAACCGGTTTCTGTACTCCTCCCTAACGAGAGGAGTAGCGCTAATATCGGTATTACCATATCGGATTAGGGTTAGTGTGGCCGCAGATCGACGGTATTGGCCTCGGGCGGTATCCACAGTGCACCACTGACCGCTCTGGACAGCAATCTGAACTCGGATGCAGTGGCCAGGTAGACAGGAAAAGCCCTGCGAACTTTTGAATATTTCCTGTTTGCCCAGTGTGGAGCTCCGATCAGCACATGTGGCGATGCAGTTAAAAATCAAAATAAAGAAAGAGCTCCCGCATGGACCATGTGGACGTGATTGCTGTAAGGGCAGGCAAATCTGTTCTATCAGCACTCCGTTACAGAAGACGAATTAAAAAACATTTTTAAAAAATCTCCAGACAGACGCCATAGCAGGGACTCAGCGCACTGCTGCGTGACAAGCGTAACGGAAAGCCAAGGAATCAAATGGACGCTCATGGACTGGAGGACTCAAGCTATCCCACAGTTCCTGCAGTCTCTCTGAAAAGCATTTGCATTCTTGGCTGAGCTCCAAATGCTTCTAGGGTCAAACACAGTGTCCGCGGTGGGTCAGGGCATAGCTCGGCAATTTACGCACCCCACCCACCACCAGAAGTGAATGGGAAAACAATCATATCTTGACTCTTTTACTTGTCACCCTATCTTTACTGCATGCTGCAGATAGATGCGATGCTGCAGCACTCAACACCAACATCCTTGCTCTCCCCCCGCCATGGGTGGCTGATGGTGCAAAACGACTAGTACCCGTCCTCATCATCAGCCTATTGGCACATGGGGCAGTGCAAAAGGGCTGGTAACCATGCTGACTAGCATCCGTCAGGTCGATCAAGGGCGCCTGGCCTAATTTTCCTGGTAGATGGTGCAGTATGGCTGATAACCATCATTGTCATAGCAACAGGGGGCTGAGCTCTGTCAGCCCCCACCCTTCATGTGTAAAAAAAAGATTCAGTTGCCCCTGGACTAGCAGAGGGATGCTGGGCTCCTCTCCTCCACACTCCTTACTGTCCTGTCTGGACTATCATAGCAGCTGGAGGCTGCCTTCCACTCATTTCTCACTAACAAGTCAATGTGTCTTATTTCTGCATTCTTTATTACTTCATCACACAAGTGGGGGGACAATGCTACAGTAGCCCAGGAAGGCTGGGGGAAGAACGGAATCAACAGGTGGGGTTGTTGCAGGAGCACCCCCTGTGAATAGCATACAGCTCATAATTTCTGCTGGATCTGACACAGAGCAGCTGTGCTCTCTGGTTCTATGATACAGTGGTTCTCTAGTACACTTGCCCATATTCTAGGCAGGACTGATTCTATTTTTAGATACCAAAAAGGAGGGATTGACTCTGGGAGTCATTCCCAATTTTGGTTTTGCGCCACTGGCTAAGAGCAGCCAGGGGCACTTATGACAGCAGCAAATGGTGCAAAACAACTGGTAGCCATGATCATCTTTTTACCAATTTATGGATTGGTAGATGGTGCAGTATGGCTGGTAACCATCTCTGCTGTCATGCAAAAGCAAAAGCATGCTGCTGTGTAGCGCTGCTGAATCGCCTCTGTCAGCGGCATCTAGTACACATACGGTGACAGTCACAAAAGGCAAAACAGGCTCCATGATTGCCATGCTATGGCATCTGCCAGGGCAATCCAGGGAAAAAAGGCGCGAAATGCTTGTCTGCCGTTGCTTTCCCAGAGGAAGGAGTGACTGACGACATTTACCCAGAACTAGCCGCGACAATGATTTTTGCCCCATCAGGCACTGGGATCTCAACCCGGAAATTCCAAGGGGCGGGGGAGGCTGCGGGAACTATGGGATAGCTACGGAATAGCTACCCACAGTGCAACGCTCCAGAAGTCGATGCTAGCCTCGGACCGTGGACGCACACCACCGATTTAATGTGTTTAGTGTGGCCGCGCGCACTCGATTTTATACAATCTGTTTTACAAAACCGGTTTATGCAAATTCGGAATAGTCCCATAGTGTAGACGTACCATTACTCTTGACATCTTTGAGAATAGCAATGGGTAGTGTGTGTTTTGAAAGGTCCACCTCAAAGTGACTCCAAAATCGACTGTGCAAAGCAGTAAATAATTTGACACAAAGGTGCTGTTGTAGTTTAGCACAGCAGTCTCATTCTCAAAAATGCAGTTTCACATCTATCACCAATAAGCTTTAGTAAGATCTCCTCAATTCCTGCCACAGCTTTTGTAAATTAGCACTTTCAAACTGAAACACTCACTTTATCATCCAGGCTTCTTGAAGTATTTGACCTACAAACTCAGGCAAATTTTGTTCACGAGATCACTGCATATATGATAAAGAAGTTCAGCATTTTTAGTTTGTTTATTTGTCTTGGCTATCAAAAACAGTAGCTTCCATTTGTCACACAGGGACTAATGGAAAACCACCTTGCTTCAGAAAGCTGCAGTATCTTCTTGTGGTCTGTAAGTCATAGAAAGTCTGAATGAGAGGGTATCTAGGATTGGGGGCTGACAGGTGATGCTGAAGGAGATCAGGTGATGGTCAGATAGAGGGAACTCAGCAATGGAGAGAGCAGTGCTTGGTAATGGAGAGATAATACATTAGGTGTGAGGAATTTCTGAGGCTGTGAACTTCCACAATGCTGAGCTCGGCCAAACTTGGACAGCGCACCCTTGATTAATGAGGAGTTATCCTTTCCCCCTCTTGTCAGACAGGATTAAAATACAAGGCCCCTGGTGATTACATTCTGCAGATGTATTTGACCGCTTTGTCACTAAGCTCTTTGGTTTTGGCCCCATAAATAATAGGGTTCAGCATGTGGGGGATGAGAAAATAGAGGTTGGCCAAGATGATGTGAAGATGGGGAGCGATGCCCTGACCGAACTCATATGTCAGGCTAGAGAAGAGCAAGGTAGTATAGGAGGTCAGCATCACACAGATGTGCGCTGTGCAAGTGTTGAGGGCTTTCTGGTGGGCTTCCTTATGGGAGATTCTGAAGACAGCCTTAATGATCAGACCATAGGAGAGGGCAATGAGGGTCAGGTCTAACCCAATGACTACAAACACTGTCACCAAGCTGTACGTCCTGTTGACTGTGATATCCCCACACGACATCTTCGCCACAGCCATGTGGTCACAGTGCGTGTGGGGGATAATGCGGTTGGCACAGAATGGCTGCCCGCCGAGGAGCAGAGGCGCAGGCAGAACGAAGACGACAGCTCTTATCAAACCCACTAGCCCTAGCTTAGCTATTCGTGCGTTAGTGAGGATGGTGGTGTATCTCAGGGGGTTACATATGGCAACATAGTGATCAAAGGCCATTGTCACAAGGACACCTGAGTGCATCACAGAAACTGCATGAAGGAAGAACATCTGGGTGAGGCAGCCACCCACAGTAATGCCGTTCAAATTGAACCAAAATATACACAGGGCTTTTGGCATGACAGAGGTAGACGTGCCAATGTCTGTGAGTGCCAGCATGCAGATCAGCAGGTACATCGGCTTGTGCAGGGACTTCTCTTTCCCTACAACAAACAGAACAGTGAAATTTCCCAGCAGGCTCATAATGTAGAACATAGACAAAGGGATGGAAATCAGGACATGGGAAGCTTCCGGACCAGAGATGCCCATTAGGATGAATGTTGAAGGGTCAGAGGGGGTGAGGTTGAGAGCTGCCATGAGGTGGTCAATGCGACGATGAGGCTCAGAAATGCTCCAGGTGTCTGTGAAGGGAGAGAAGCACAGTGATGGGGATTACACATGTTGTAATTAGTACAGTAAATATGTTGTACTTATCAACAATCTAGAAAGGGGCGCAAGCAGTGAGGTGGCAACATTTACAGACGGCACCAGATTATTGAGGTCAGAGTTAAGTCCAGAGAAGTTCTCAGAGGGAGCTAACTAAGCCAAGTGAATGGGCAGCATGATGGTAGATGACCTTCAATGTCAATAACTGCAGCGTGTATGCCCATTGAGGGAAAAACTTCAATTCCTCAAATATATTACAAGGTTCTAATTTAACAGTATGAACTCAGGAGAGGGATCTGGACATCACAGTACACAAACCTGTGAAACTTTACTCACAGTGTTAGCATGACCAGAAACTAAGGAAAATGTTGGAATTCAGGAGAAATGGGATGGGGAATCCTACAGTAAATACAGTGCCATGAAATCAGTCATTATGTTTCACCCACCTCTGGACTCCTCTGTGTAATATTGAGCAGCCCTCTCACACAGGATATTGCAGAACTAGAGGGTTTTGGGCAAGGACAACAAGAATGATCAAGGGTCCAGGGAAACTCTCATATGGAGGTTGAAAAGACTGGGATTGTTACCTTACAAAGGAGATGAATAGGAGGGCATATGAGAAAAATCTATAAAATACTGACTGGTTGAGAGTAGATGGAGAATGTGTTCTCCCTGTCTCATAGCAAAAGATCAAGACGACATTCAATTACACTGAAACATGTCAAATTCAAAACTTGATAAAAAGAGTGCTTTCATCACTCCATGCTAAATTAGCCTGAGGAACTCATGGCCACAAGACATAGTTGAGGCCTTGAGCTAAGCAAGAATCAGGAATGGTTTGGACATTTACATGGATAGTAATACTATCCAGTTATAATAGTTACAGCTAAATAAATATTTGGGAAAGCCTATCTGCCCCTGTGTTTCATGGCATAAGCCAATCTCTAGCTGTTAGGCGTTAAGGGTGACACCCTCATGATGGTCAGGTCATTCCCCCATCCACACGGTGCTGGGTTTCTTACACCTTCTATTGCAGCACCTGGGGATGCCACTGTCAGAGAGAGGATTGTGGACTAGATGGACCATAGATCTGATCTATGATGCAATCCCCATGTTGGAAAGGAGCCAACTTTTCCCCATGAAAACAGATATTATCATGGTGAGATATGACTTTGTGCTGAACAGAATGGTCATGAAGGGCACAGAGGTCTTGGTATTTATGGCTACAGGCCTGCACCTCTGTTACTTCCCTTGTTTCTTTTGATGGGATTCTTTCTTGCAAGCACCCAGCTTTGTCTGAGACATGTGCAATACTCTATACATCAGGGGAGTGCCCTGTAACCCCATATTCCTCCTTTATATATAATTGTGATATTGCATATAAAGCATACCATGAGAGGTGTCAGGGGAAAGATTCGGATCTGCTGAAAATCATTGTTTTATCTAAATATGTATATTATGCATATTTAGATAAAACAATGCATATTATGAAGTTATGAGATTGTGTTGTATGGTTGTCACTAAATTATGCTGTAAATTGGGAATCAGCAGCTCCCCAGAGACAACAGCAAGAAAAAGTAAAAAATGTCGGCTGGATGACAGTACGTAATAAAGATGTTTTGATTGAACCAACATATACAAAGATATTGATAACTAGCCATGTCAGCGGGCTGTAACTAACTATATCAGAGTGGTCCATTCTTACAGGCATATGTGTATTAGTGTTCTGGCAGAGTCTGTGGGATACTTCATTGACAATAAATCTGGCTGGGTGCCTTCGTACCTTAGCAGATCTTGTGGTCATTGGGTGGTTCGCTCAAGGTTCACTCATGCCGGCTGTCTGTGCAGAGCTGGGACAGGACACAGGGAGAACACGCACATGCAGCCCAACATCTAAGCACAGCAACCAGAGTGCTTTTGGAATCGGGGCAGGCTGGGATGGGGAAGGAGAGTGGAGACGGGGTCAGAATATGCTGGGAGATTCAACCAGCTGAGGAGCAAAGGTCAGTGGTTCTTTCCATCAGTTTAATGCCTGAAGTTACATAAATAACATTGAATAAGAACAACTGGAAACAAACTGAGTGAAGGTTGTGACATGCAGGCTGCAGTTCTGTGGCTTGTCAGGGGAAAGAGACCCTGAGACCAGCCCACATGCACTTGGGGTCAGGAAAGGCTCCAGCACTGGCCTTTGACCAAGAATCACAATGAAAAAAATAATTTCAGCAGTGATGCCTGCCTTTCTGTGTACCCCTCCACCTGCATCACAACCCTCAGCACTGCTGCTTCTCTGTGTTCATCCCCCTGCCTACCCCACACACCCCCAGCGCTGCCCGCCTGTCTGAGTACACCCCGAACCTGCCCCACCCCCCCAGCGCTGCCCGCCTGTCTGAGTACACCCCGAACCTGCCCCACCCCCCCAGCGCGGCCCGCCTGTCTGAGTACACCCCGAACCTGCCCCACACCCCCCAGCGCTGCCCGCCTGTCTGAGTACACCCCGTACCTGCATCACAACCCCCAGCGCTGCTGCTCTTGGTGTAGCCCACACCCCCGCCTGCCCCACAACCTCCAGTGTTGCCTGTCTGTCAGAGTACACCCCATTTCCTCCTCCCACAACCCCCAGCGCTCCCTGCTTGTCCATGTAGCCCTGCCACCCCCACAAATTCCAACCCTGCCACACAGGGATACCCCTCACCCAGGAGCAAACCCAAGTGCAAGACCTCACAGCGACAGGTCGGAGAAATATGTCCACAGACTGGGTGAAACTCAGTGTCTGCCTGCACTGGAGAAAAGTGGGAGATCAGCCTGAACTGCCTTTCTGGGGGTGAAGGAAACCCAGCAGCAGCTCAGCCTGTGCAGGGAAGGAGAGAGGGACAGAGCCGGTGGGAGGGACAGAGGATGTGGCGATTAAAAGGAGCCAGAGTGAGTAACTCTTTCTCGGAATGACAGAGTTAACGTATTGAAGCCTCTTAGAAATCCAGACATCCCTTCCTGAGGCTGTAGTGGGGCTGCTCACAGGAGGAGGGAGAGTCTGGATGGGGGATGGTGTCAGAGACAATCTGCTACAGCGTTGTCCACATTCCACTACAGTCTGAGACACCCCCACCCTAATGATGCCTCTTTGGTCTGTGCATTAGACAGAATGTGCATTCCCAATTTTGCCCAGTTTTAGGACTCTACGCCACTGTGATTTCGATACTGCACATCCCTGCCCCCTGCCCGCTGCACCACACTCACAGTGCACTCCTGGACTTGTTGGGTTCCCCTAAGCCAGAAACATGCTTCTATTTGAACTGCTTTTTTTCTGCTTCTCATCCTCTCCAGGAGCAGAGATGCAGGGGCACAAAGAATGCAGACCTCTCTCCTCCTACAAAAACACTGTTATCCTGATTGTTTTCAACCCTAAGCCTGTGAGTTTGAGATTTCAGCAACTCCCCTGTCAGTTCTTCTTTGGTCTGAATGAGCTCACCCGGCCTTAGAGGCCACAGGACGACTCCAGTTGAAGTCACTGGAGGCTCATGGCCGGTGTAAATCAGGCCATTTATTTAAGTCCCTACGTGTGGATTTAGGGTGATCCCCTGGCTGTGTTGGGAGTTTTGCCACTGAACGTCATGAGACCAAGATTTCACCCTTAGTGTTTACATTTTGGCTCCGAGCTACGAGAATCACGGCTTCACATCCTGCTACAGAGAGCGCTGTTCTGTATGGAACTGAAAAAGTCAGAAGGAAACCCCCAGTTTATGTTGTGCTCTGAGATTGCACATGAAAGATGGGGATTTCAAACATGTGGGCCCTGATATTTCTCTCAGGGAGGCCAGTGTCAATCGGGAGTGACCCAGTGAAGGCAGAATGTGAGAGCAGAATCTGGCCAGTGTGTGGCCTTTTCTTGTGATCCCTCTGGTAACACAAATACCCACTGCAGAGGCTTTGGCTGTACTTCTTAACAGTACTGTGAAATTGCTGAATTGGAAAAATGTGAGCTAACCAGAGGAAAATCCACATAAACCAAAAAAAGGAAGCTACTGAGACAGATAAGAGGACACAGTAAGACACAAAGAACTTATCTTAACAACAACATCTTAACTAACAACAAATTTGTCTAAACCATTTCCAATACATTTATAATTCCAGTTTTACCAGATCAATCCCTTGGTGTTTCTGACAACACTAAACAGATCAAGTTGCCCTGCTGATGAATTCCTACCCACTGGTTTTTTTTTTACTTGAACCCTTGAACTCTTCTTGAGCCCTTCGTTCTAACTTTCGTGCAGAAACTGGTAACTCACCAAAATCCCGCTCAGCACAGGGAGGAAATCTCCTTACGGCGACAGAAAGGCAGAGCCCCAAGAATCAGTGCATCAGTCTCAAGTGTCTGACAGTCTCTGTGCTGGACAGCGACTTTTATGATTCCCCTGTACAGTCCCTGTGGACAATCAGGTTGGCCTGGACTACAAGACAATCCTCTTGGCTCCTTGAGCACTGGGAAGAGCTGAAAATAGACCCTGCAGAACTTGAGCCAGAGAGCCTCCCCCGGGAGTGAAGAAATGATTCTCCGATAACAGAGGCTCAGATTGTCAGGGCAAATTCAGTCTTGCAGACTCGACTGAATCACCCGGCACTACGGAAACACCAGAAAGTAAAGGAAGAGCCAAGGCTTAGACCAGGGTCTCAAACTCAATTTACCTTAGGGCCAGTGCCAGTCCTCAAATCCTCCCAACAGGCCAATAATGTCACTGAAGATGGTGCTCAGAAAAGAAAATGTTTATATTGTATTTTTTATTTCAAATATCTTAGAAATAATAAAACTGTCATACAACTTTATACAATTCTTCGCTTGCCAGAGAGTTTTGAATGTTTGCCAGACACACTTCATTTCTGTCAGTTTGTTGGTGTTTGGTCTCAGGGACTGATTGCAGCAAGGTGTGCATCAGGTAGTTGTGTTCGATATTTTGATTTGTTTATATTCATTGTGGAAAAAAGTGAATCTGCCTCCACGGCTGAATCTGCCCAGCAACTAATGATGATATCTCAGTCCCTCTCACTCAGCCAATGGGAGCTGTGGAGGGCGGCTTCTACAGCAGACATTACTGGCAGCATCTGCCTGCATCCCAGACAGCAGTTCAAAGGGAGAAACCTTGGAGGCTTCAGGCACCATCCTGAGAGCAGAAAGGATGCGGGGGAAGAGTTTGTGCCAATGTTTGGATTCTGAGGTTACAAAATTCTTAATGTTGCCATCAAAGTTCTGTGAAATTGCTCCACCAACTCATCAATTTGAGGATGGTAGATCAATGTTCCTAATGCTGTTACCCTCATTTAGACTGCACAGTCCTTTCCATAGTTGTAAAGTGAAGTTAGGTCCTTGGTCAGTAAGGATTTCTTGGGGTATAACCACCTGGGAGAGGAATTTCATATGCTCATTTGGTTCATGGCCAGAGTGCTAGAATTATACCAAGAGGGAAATAAACCTGGCTGGGTGACTTTGTCACCAAACCGTGCCTGTGGTTTTTCTTTATGAGTAACACTGAGGTCTGGTGAATGAGCAGGCTGCATTGTCTGTGAATATTGATAACACTGGAGCTCCAAGGACACAAGCACTGAGCAGCGTTACCAAGGCCACAACATTCCAGCCTTCAGCACTTGACAGCAACCAGCTGACACTCTGAGCCCAGTGGTGAACAACTCTACTGACTGGAGCAACTGAGTGACTGTTGTACCTTCTGCCCAAAGTGTGGTCACTGCCTCAGTCTCTGGAGTTCCACTGCTTATCCTTAGCCAAGCCTATGGACAACTTGCTGTGGTGAACGGGGAAGATTATGCCACCGAAGTTAAGGATTCTGTGACTTTCAGAGACCTCCGAGACATTTTCCACGTCAGCCCCAGGGCAGCGCACCAGAGCTATCAGCCAGTGGGAACCCCTGAGCTCTCAGCTGCCTTGGGTGGCCAAAGACCCAGCAGCTCTCAGCCCCCGCAGGCGGTGGTGGGACCCAGAACTGTGAGCTGCCACAGGCATCAGGGGCTCCCATAGCTTTGTGATTCTGGGGCTGTGGCAGTGGATCCAGAGCTCTGAGCTACTGGGGCTGCGGCAGGGGCCACGGAGCTGTTAGCCACGGTGGCAGCAGGTGCTAGACCCTCCCCATCCCGAAGTGGGGCTCAGGCTCTCATCCTCCTGACTGGGCTTTGATCCTCCCCCTGTCAGCTTCCCCACCCCCATTATTTTTAGTAAAAGTCACACACAGGTCACGGGCTTCCATGAATTTTTGTTTATTGCCTCTGACCTGTCTGTGACTTTTACTAAAAATAATTGCAACAAATTCTTAACCTGAGGCATGACTGATCATCTGGTCTGCCCTCGTTCCTGAGCAAAATTGTGTCATGGGCCAGGATAGCCACCCCCTGGCTGAACACATTCTGGAAGCTGTCCAGGGCTGTGGTCATTGCCGGCCCACTGACCTGGCTGGAAGTGTCCTCCATAGCCTCAGCTTTTTCTTCCCCTGTTCCTACCAGCTCTGCTAGTTCTACACATACTCTCACCAGGGTGTCAACCTCCACCTTCCCAGTCAGCCATTCCCCCGCTCCTTCACAACTTCACCAAAGTGGTTCCAGTCCCTCCCCAATATGACCAGAAAGGCCAGATATTGGAAATAATTTCCCTAATAAGTTTATTAAGGTTTAGCACAAGAATTCATTTATTAGTTCAAATGGAAATTGGTGTTGATTATCTCCTATTTACAATTACAAGCAGATACACACTTATGTGTTATAGAATCACAGAACAGCTGAGAGGTCATCTAGTCCTGTCCTCTGAAGTCAAGTGAGGACTAAGTATTATCTAGACCATCCCTGGCAGGTATTTGTTCAATCTGCTCTTAAAAATCCCCAATGATTGAGATTTCACAACCTCCCTAAGCAGTTTATTCCAGTACTTAACCACCCCGACAGCTAGGAAGTTTTTACTAATGTCCAACCTAAACTGCCCTTGCTGCAATTTAAGCTCATTGCTTCTTCTCCTTTTCTCAGAAGTTAAGACGAACATTTTTTTCTCCCTCCTCCTTGTAACAACCTTTTATGTGGCAGGTGGAGCAGTTTGTGGGGCGGTTGGAGTGGCCCACGGAACAGCGAGCGAGCGGAGCGGCTTGCAGGGATGGCTGGAGCGGCTCACGGGTCGGCTGGAGGAGCGGAGTGGAGCCATTCATGGTGAAGGCTGCAGCAGAACTCCACGGAGAGGCAGGGCAGTCGGCCCCAGACCATGTAAGGTGCTCCTTAACACCCTGTGTGCGCCCCCCCCCCCCATTTCCACCCAGGCTGGGCGGGGGTAAAACTCCGCAGATAAACTTTTGAAATCTGGTGCAGCACTGACCAGGGACAGAGACTTTGGGGTTGTTGGACTTTGGGGTAATTGGACTTAAGACCCTAAGGGGAAAAGGACATTGCCAAAACTGACTTGGTGGGTCTTTTGCTCATGGTTTATGTTATGAATCCTGTTTGTGGTGTTTCCCCAGTATGATGCCACATTGTTTCCCTCCTTTATTAAAAGGATTTTGCTACACTCAGACTCTGTGCTTGCGAGAGGGGAAGTATTGCCTCCTAGAGGCGCCCGGGGGGTGGTAGGTAATTGTCCCAGGTCACTGGGTGGGGGCTCGAGCCGGTTTTGCATTGCGTTATTGAAACGGAACCCCTGGATACTGAACCCGGCCCTTGTTGCTGCCAACTCAGAGGGGCAGAAGGGTTACACTCCGAATAACCCAGCAGAAAACACCCAGAGGGGTTTCCAGCTGCAACACCCTGGGAGAGCGTCTCTTAGAGCAGATTGCTACTGCCGACTAACGGGGCTGTTGCGGCAGAGGTTTAAGGTTGGGTGCTGGGTTCAAAGCCCCCCAGTGACTGGGGTCGTTACACTGCCAGTGGCGATCAGCAATCCCTAGCTGTTAGTGGGTTTGCGTCCTGCTTAGGAGAGACTGAGAAGACATAGCGCAGGAGCCAGGGGAAGCCAGTGACAGAGCAGAGCGAAAATCAAAGACAGAGCAAAACCAAGGGCAACCAGACGGCCCTCTACTGGATACTGCCCCCCCCACTATGCCAGCTCCCCTTTCTCCCCCCAGCGTAACTCATCTGAAACTGCTACGGATGGACCAAAAACTCATGGGCTTCTGCCTGGGTTCCAGCTGGTACTATCATCCGATCCAGACGTGCTCAAAATCCAGCTCCTGCCACGGCTCTGGCTAGCTTTGCTCAGAGCTACTCAGACTGGGGTAAACATTGCACTTCAGGCTGGTCACAAGTCATCCCACCAGCTTTGCCCTGCTCCAGTTCCCATCAGTCACACCTCTGCTGGGATCGCCCAAAGCTGGACACGGGCAATGGCAGAGAGGCGGAGGGGCAGGGCAGGGTCTGACATTGCAGGGCACACATGGGGCTTCGTGTGCCGCCCCTTTAAAGGGATGCTGGCCGGGGTGACAGCACAGAGAGTGGGTAATAATGGCAGGTGGTTGGTGTCAGCGGGCCGGGGGTGGGAAGGCAGGCCAGCCAGCGCAGTGCGAGGAACATCCCGGAGTGGCTCTTGGCGGGGTTGTAGCTGGGCCAGCCCTGGCTTAAGCTGCACCCTCCTTAGAGTGTGACGCCTCCACAGAGTGAGTATGGAGAGGCTGGGTGGAGGCAGATGGAGGGGGAGCCCCAAGGCAAAGCTTGGAGCAGCGAACACGGACTTGGAGAAGCAGCCTGACTGCTGGAGCACATGTTCCTTAAGAGAGTCCTTAGCATTTAAGAAGCATTGGACCAAATTGCCAAGAGCGGTCATTAATTTGAAGTGCCCAGCTTGAGACAGCCAGGCCTGAGTTTCACGTGTGCGGAGCGGCTGCAAACTGGAGTAGTGGGCGCTCCACACTTCTGGACATCAGGCCACGCGCTCAGAAATGAAGCCCCCCCCAATCAGTGGCCCTAATGGCTAGTTAGTAACTAGCCTTTCCGAAGCTTGGGGGTAGGCAGAATTATTTAACTGCAAGTGGCCCAGATGCTGCCCATCAGCAATTTGCTTTTCTTTGGCTCCGCTATAAATTCCAGCCCTTCGACTAAGGGACCAATTGTCTTGGAAAGCAGTTGGCTCTGGAGCTGGGGTCACTGACCCACATTCTAGGGAGAGGTGGGACGATCTGAACCGTTTGCACCCAGCTGACGATGGCCCCGTGGTTCCAGAGAGACGAAACTGACAGAACGCAGCTCCTCAAGGCAATGAGACCCACTCAGCTTCCAGCTCCCGTGGGGCTACATGAGACTCAGGGCTGTGGGGGTTGGGGTGGACTCCAAACCTCCCCCACATCAGGGAGTTGTTTAGATCACGATCCCGTTGACTCCAGTGGACTATTCTGACCTCCCTAATTCGCCAGCAATTAGCTTCCAAACGATATAGCACTAAGACGTGTCTTGGCAGAGACCCGCAGTCAAACTCAGGCTGGTATCAAACAAATTTGCAGATTCAGGGCCAAACGGGACAGAAAATCCCACCCATGACTCAGAGCCAGCATGCCTAATGCACCTGGAATTTGACCCCCACATTCTCCCACGACCCCAGCAGCACAAGCAACCTTCCCCCAAGCCCTGGGTCTAGACTCCAGATACCCCACCCGGCCTCCATCCTCCTGACCCATCCGAGGGGCCCAAACCTCACTTACTTCATAGCTTCCTGCCCCCTAGACACCAAATCTCTATGTCCTTTCTTCAGATCCCCCAGGATCACCCACTCCCCAAATCACCCATCGGAGAAGGAACTCCCTGCTCCCACCCCCTGGCCTGGAGGGGAGATGACCTCTCCCAGTCCCAGCCTGGGCCGGGGTATGTGAAACGCTGGCTCCAGGCCTGCGGTGCCTCTTGGAGGAGGCCGTGTGCTCTCCCAGTACAGCTCCTGCAGCACCCAGCCAGGCACCTGGGGATGCTGCCCAAAGCTCTGGCAGAGGTGGAAGGGGAGCAGGATACCCCTCCCCCATCCTTTCCTCCTGCATCCCTGAGTGGTTTTCTCTCCTTCTCCAGGCCATGGCTGTGGGCAGCCTGCTCTTCCTGGCGGTGCTGGTCATTGTGCACCACCCCTGAGGTCAGCGACAAGCAGGACCTGGCAGCGGTGCAGCGGCGCAGCAGCAGGAGCAGCGGCTGGCCCTGGAGATGACGCGCCTGCAGCTGGAGTGTGAGCAGAGGAACCAAGCGAAGAGGCCGGGCCCACACCAGAGCCTGGGGCCAAACCAGAGCCAGGGGGAAGACGGGGTCAAATACGTGGCCTGGGATGGGTGTCTCTGTATGTTCCTGCTCCTTATCCTGCTCTTTGAGCTCTGCAGGCCAAGCCTGGAGCCCGAGTCCAGCTACGACTCCAGCAGCGAGGAGGAGGAGGACGATGCCGAAGCAGGGCCCTGGTGCTCCTGCACCCGGCATCCCGACTTCCCCGACAGAGCGGCCCTGTGGCACTGTTATGAACTGCACCTCCAGGGAGTGTCTGAGGACCTGGCCAGTGTCAGGGACTCGAACCATAGACAGTTCCATTACATTATAAATCATGTATATTCACTGGAGCAACCCACCCCACCCTTTTCTAACAATTAAAAACTAGACACCTTTAATATACACGCATGCCTAGTCCCTTCTAATGGGCATTGTTTAGATGGATTTTCACGCGTGTGAAGATTCCAATTCTCTAAATACCTGCAGGTTTTAGGACCATAACGTACATGTAATATGCTGGGGTACCCTTAAGGGGTGAGGTGGAATGCTTAGACTGTCCCCCACCCATATTCCAATCACACACACACAGGAGGGTGCCCTGTCCACACTAGTGGCTCATAAACTGAGATCTTTCCTACAGGGTACTCACACAGGAGAGACTATCGAGGATGACCACGACTCTTCTACAGCTCTCTTCAGCAAAGAGCGTCGGCTAGTCTCTGGGAGACGGCACCGCTTACTCTGATTGCGTCCTGTGAGATGATCAGACTGTCAGTCGCCCACACGGAAAGGAAAGGGAGGGAAGATGGGTTCACACGCTCCTAGGGCCAGGTAGCTTCCTCGCTGGGCGATGCCAGGCCGAGTCAGCCCACCGTGGGTCACAGCTGTGAGGCAGGGCAGTGTGATAATCCCCATTGTACAGATGGGAAACTGAGGCACAGAGCAACTAGCGCTAGATTCACAAAAGAATGAGCATTGCAGTGCCTAATGTTTAGGTGCCTAGAAAGTCACAGGCACAACAGTGCGATCCCCGAAGCCTGAGCAAGGGCCCTAGGTGCCCTATAAAAGGCAGGGGAGAGAGAGAGGCTCTTAAGAATGTGATCCACAAAGCCAGCAGGCAAGATGCTAATGGGAGAGGAGGTGCCAAGCCCCACCCCACCCGCTCTCAGAGATATGCCTGTGATTCGCGAACCAGGGAAAGACAGGTGCTCGCTGCCTGATTCGCCTGTGGGGCCCAATCCGGTAGGCTGCCTGGAAGAACACAAACCGGGTGGGAGAAGAAGGCTCTCCTTCACAGTGCAGAGCCAGGGTCCTCACCAGGGACGTGACCCAAGTTCCCCCTCCCTGAGGAGGAGAAGGGGTTCCAGCCGGGATCTACCACCTCTTGGGGGAGCGTCCCAATCACTGGCTACTGGGGGAGTCTTGTTTTTCCCTGGCCCAATGAATATTTCACTGACTCCTCACAGCCGAGCCTGATTGAAAACTT
This sequence comes from Mauremys reevesii, assembly GCF_016161935.1. Taxonomy (NCBI): domain Eukaryota; kingdom Metazoa; phylum Chordata; order Testudines; family Geoemydidae; genus Mauremys; species Mauremys reevesii. The sequence continues at coordinate 168,977 of NW_024100744.1, forward strand.
TGGACTCCTGCCCTTCCTTTCCACAGCGAAAACCCCACCGATTTCAGCAGAAGTCTCTCTGGGTGGCAAATGTCCGAGTTTAATCAGCAGGGCTGAACTGTGAAAGGGGAGGGGGCAGCCCGGCCCAGCTGCCCTCGGAGTCACTAAACCTGCACCCCTCACTCTGCTCTCACTCGGGGTGGAGGGAAAGACCATCCAGGCACAGACGTACTCAGCTCTGAGCTGCCGGCACTTCCAGCAGCACTGGGAATGGGCCTTTAAAACTCCCTGGAAAAACCACCCACGGAAACCAGGCCCAGCTAAACACAGCTCTTGGAGTCATGGCCGATAGTTCCACAATGTGTTATTTACCCCTTCACAGAACACCAGAACCAGGGTCACACAAGGAAACTAATAGGCAGCAGGTTTAAAACTAACACAAGGAACTGGATGACGAGGGGATGGATCACTCAACAAATTGCCCTGTTCTGTTCATTCCCTCTGAAGCATCTGGCACTGGGGACTGTCAGAAGCCACGATACTGGATCTGCGTGAAATGACTGGGTGGTCTCAGTCCTGTTTCAATCTGGCAAATCTCATGAATAGTCTTATCTCAGCTACCTAGGGCTGAGTGAGCATAGAACTCCAAACCACCATCTCTCCCCAGGAGGTGGCCCCTCCAGGTAATGGCTGAAGGACATTGATAAGGGATGATGGTACGTATGGAAATATTCCACTGCTGATACCTGCGCTCTGTGAGCAGAGCATATTGGTCACCAGCCTTCACCTTGTTTAGCAGCAGTAAGTTGACTTTTAAGAATCCCAAAGGACCCGCTGCAGAGCTGAGAATCTGCAGCAGCTGAGTCTGCCCGGAAGGTCTTTGGCAATGTGGGAAGATGACGAACTATGCAATAGTTAACTTGCCAATGCATTGGAATGTCCCAACCAGCTTCTGTTAACTGGCTAATTCACTAGGTTGCACTTTGCCCTCAGCCTGGTGATGAAGCTGTGGAATAGGCTGTGGGCACGTTGTGCAGCTTTTAATGACCTTTGGTACTGCCCAGCTGGCGCGTTGAATCAAAGCTGCTGAGCTGTTGCAGAGGCCGATGTTCCAATGGTCGCCCCAGCCTTTCATTCCAAGGTCACAGACATGACTGCGTTTTACTGCACTGGACCAAAGCCTGCTGTTCCAGTGCGGTGAGATAACAGGAGCATGAATTAACGGAGCCGCAGGAACTTGGCGTGAATGTGTCACTTGGACAGGTGCTGTACCCAGAATGATTCACTGCTTCGCACCAAATGCGGCTAAGAAAACGTCTGTGGGGAATTGGATCAAGGGCAATGTTAGATGGCATCAGATGAAGGAGTTTCCAAGGGCGATTTGAAGGCCCAGGGAGAAGATGATGATGATGCAGACGCCATTATGCCAAGTAGCAAAACCCCAAGGTCATCACATCAGCGTCAGAGAGAATGTCGGTTATTAAGGAAACGGGGCAGGCCAAGTATCAGACCTGGGAACAGGCTCCAGGGCCTTTGGCCTCTAGGCCCCTGGTTCAAAAGGGCCGGGCGAGTCGATCTCAGCTGGAGTCCGATCTCGGGTAGGAAGTTCTCCAGCTCAGGAAGGGCAGTGTCTCATTGGGCACCATTTGGCAGTGCAACGACTGGTGAGCTGTGGAGACTGAACTCCCCTCTCATCCTTAATATGGTAAAGGCACGTGGGACTGTTAGACACCAGCAAACCCTCCGGCTCAGCACTAGCTGGCAGCTCCTGGGAATCAGCGACTTCTGAGCAGGTTCTGATGCTTCATAAAGCAGCTGCCTCTCCACCAGCAGGGGTTTCTGAGCCAGAGCTCTGTGGTGCATTGAGCAGGTGCTGGGTGGTGCTGGTGGCCTGTGATATACTGGTAATGATCCGCTGGTCCCTTCTGCCCTTAAACTCTATGACATAAATACATCCCGGCCTGGAGTTAGAAACAATTTCCTTGTCTCCTGACCCACTGTTTCATAACTCCACCTAAAGGATGCCTGGCACGCGCTCCCCAGCCTTGCCTGTGACAGGCCAGCTCTTCTCACAGGGTACCAGCCGGGCACCTCTGCAGCCAGCCTGTGGCGGCTGCAGCTAATTATGAAGTTAATACTAGAGCTGCTAACACCCAGTCCCCTTTCACCGCCTGCCATTTATTTTGCCATAGATCAGTCATTTATCAGAGGCCCACACACACTTCCTAGAGATCGCCTGGCCCAGATTTATCATCCCCCCTGCGGTCAGCACTCATTGTCCTGGGAACGTGATGAATAGTTATAGCTTTTCTTTAATGAGCTGCGTGTGTGTGTTGGGGTTCCCTTATCACTGCCCCACAGCAGCCGTCTGCCCCCAGAGAACGCTCCTGAGAGCCAGCACTTTTAGACGAGATGGAAATCCCAGGCCTGGAATGCTACAACCTCCTCTGTTTGCTGGGACCAGCTCTGACAGCCCCGGGTCTGGGCGAAGGGGGTCCCGCAACACCACAGCCCAGCTTTTCTCAGTGTGTAGCATGGGACAATTGGGGCATTTCTTTTCTCCCTCTTCCAGCACTGACCATGCGCTGGGGTATCAGTCACTGTTATTAGTGCAGGTCTCCTGGGAGCTAGGGATGGTTGTTCTCCTCCTCCGGTTGGATTTATTCTCACTACACCTGGTTCACCCCCGGGCCAGGGCCAGGGCCAGCTTTGTTAAGGTGTTTACGCACCTAAAGATGCAGATTTCTTGTGGAATTTTCCAGTCAATGGGAGTTAGACACCCAGATCCTCAAATGTAGTTAGGTGCCTAACTCCCATTGCTTGCATCCGAAGAAGTGGGTGTTCACCCACGAAAGCTCATGCTACAAAACATCTGTTAGTCTATAAGGTGCCACAGGATTCTTTGCTGCTAACTCCCATTGGTTACAGTGGGAGTTAGGCACTTTGTAACAGGGTGGTTGCCCATGGGCTGGAGAGCCTGGGGCCAAGCCAGCCCTGAGGACCTGATGAGCCCCAGCGGAGAGCAGGAAGCGAGTTCCTATCTCTATGCACAAGGCAGCAGGGAGCTGCCAGGGGGCAGGTGATGGGGAGAAGTAGCTGGGGGGCAGGCCGGATAGTAACCTGGGGGGATGCTCAGGAACAGATGCCTGAGATGCTGTATCTGGCGTGAAGATGCAGCAAAGACTGACTCCTGCAGAGACACTGAACTGGGAACCAGCTCTGGCCAAGAGGGCTGGGAACCCCCAACTAAAGGGAGAGAGACACTGAACTGGAGGGCCAGCGTGTACCTGAGGACTGAATAATTTGGGCCCCAAATTTCCCCATGGACTGTGTGGAGTTTTTTTGCGGAGCTCTGTGAAGGAGAAAACAAGGGTGGGGCACTGCGGTGGCAGGAATAGCAGGATTTGGGTATCAAAATAAGCAGGATTGTTTCTAGTGGGGTCAGTTCTTGGCCTTATGCTAGTTAACCTTTTTATCAGTGGAAGAAAACAAAATCATCACTGATAAAAGTTTGCACACAACACAAAAACTGGGGGAGAGGTAACCAGCGAAAGGACAGGTCACTGGTACAGCATGATCTGGATCACTTGGTGAACTGGGAGCAAGCAAACAAGCACCCCTGGCCACAAGGAGGCGCTGCGGAGACAGTAAGCAACTGACCTGGTTACACACCTAATTACCATGGAGGATCTGGGGCCTAGGCACTTTTGAAACCCGAACAGGCTCCCACCTGCATCCCGTTAAAAATTGGATGTGGTGGGTACGTCTACACAGAAGCTGGGAGGTGTGATTCCTAGTGCTGCACTTGTCAGCCTTGCCTGAGCTAGCACCTAAAAATGGCACCCTGGCTGCCCGGTGCCCGGGGGCGGGGTGGGATTGTACTCCAGCAGCTACCCCGTGCTGCCGCGGCCATGCCGCTATTTGTAGGCGCTCACTCAAGCAGAGCTAGCGGGTGTGTGTGGGAGTGACACCCCCCGGCTGCTGTGTAGACACACTCTAAGTGACGTGCCAAGGGTCATGCAGAGTGCCTGTGGCGGAGCTCCAGCCTCATACTTGAACCGTTGGATGGTCCTTCTGCCAAAGCCGCTACGGGGGGAGGGTGGCCACTCCCACGTTCCCTGAACACGGCATGCCCTTCGAAAGGGTGGCCCCTGTCCAGTGCTGGACAAAACCACGCCCGGCTTTGTGTCTGTAACAGACGGGGCACAGACCAGCCGGCTTAAAACCAGCCCTGAGCCAGGCAGAGGGCTGGGCCCAAGCTGTTTGTGCCCTGTATCTTTTCTAGGTTGCTCCTGGAGGCAGCAGGAGGCGTGAGCCCGGTGCCAATCCGCTTCCTGCCAGACCTGGACCTAACATGCAGGCCAGCTGTGCAGGCCCCACATGTGCTGGTCCACAGGGCCCCGGGTCGGAGAGATCAGCTCTGCCATGGTTCCTCCTGGGGCCTGGCTTGCTCAGAGGAGGGTAGGGGGCAGGTTGCAGAGACAAGGCGAGTGCGGTTACTCATTAGCCCTTCTTAGCCTGGAGGAGGGAGGTGCTTTGCTGGCCAGACACTTCCCCAAACCGGTTCTGCACCCAGCCAGGCTGACTCAGCAGCTGCTCTCCACTGCCCTTGCAGGTCAGGAGAACGGTCTCCCCACACCCTGCTCCTGCTCCTCTTCCACTGCCCCATCTGGGCACAGCTCCCTGCACCCCGCAGACCCCCCTTTGCCTGGAGCCACAGCCCAGGGGCCCTGCTGGGCAGGGCCGGACCAGCGAAACCAGCGTGATGGTGAGGATCTGCCTCTGGAGGAAACTGCTTCTGGCCTCTCCGGGAGCAGGGGTGAGGTGAAACCCCTGGTTGCGGCTCTGCAGCGCGGGGATAATCCAGGGGTGGCTGGGGTGCAGAACACACGTGGGGAGTTTTTAAATTGTAACTTTGAGGTGGAGGGTTGGACAAAAATGCCTCTTTGACCAACACCCAACTTGTGGATGAAACAAACAGGCGCCACACCCCAAACCACTTTGCTTTTGGTACCCAGTGGTCAGGACTGGGGCTCAGGAAAGCAGAATTATTTTGGGCATAAGCTTTTGTGGATAAGAAAACCCCATGAAAAGCCTACCCACGAAAGCCTGTGCCCGAATAAATCTGTTGGTCTTTAAGGTGCCACTGGACTCCTTGTTGTTTTTGTGGATACAGACTAACAGGGCTCCCCCTCTGAGCCGCAGCATTATTTGGTGATGACTGATTAGTTGTAACAAGCGCGTGTTTGAAAATGGAACATTCTTGTTTAACCAGACACCGAGTTTTTGGTTCAGTTTTCGTTTAGGTTTTCAAAGTAAAAAAAAAAGCCATGGGGAATTTTAAAACCAGTGAAAACCTTTGCAAAATGTCCCCCCAGAACTGACTTGGTCTGGCCCAGCAGCTGTAATTCAGAAGCTGTTGGGGGCTGGGATTTAGTGCTGAGAAAGGAGGGGGGAACTGCTGCTGGCCACTCCCCAAGCCCCTGGCCCTGGAGGAGTCCCCACCCCACCCAAGGAATCTGTCTCAGGGCAGGTGTCTGAGATAGGAGATAGGTCCTGGCTGCTTGCTGGGAGCCCCAGACAATGCAATGACAAGGGGCCTTATTTGTACAGCCTCTCAAAGACAAACTGGGTCTGCAGAGTGCAAACACAAAGCTAAACTCCCCATGCAATAGCAAAGGGGGCGTGAGAGTGTGTCAGGAGTGCAGCAGATGGGGAGACCATGCAGCAGGGCTGTTCTTGCACAAACAGTGCTGAGACTGGGGGCAGAGTCGGGGGGCAGGGCTCAAGAGAGGATCTGAGGAGCGGAGCTGAAAGAGACAAGTGAGAAGCAGCCTTGGGGTTCTAGTCCAAAGGGGGTGTCTACGCTGCAGCTGGGAGCGAGCCGCCCAGCCCAGCTCCACAGCCACAAGCCAGTGCACAAACAATCGCTGGGACTCCGCACGGTGATTGCTAGCAAGAGTCTGTCTGCCTGGGCTGGGAGGCTCCGTCCACCTGCAGTGAAGACAGACCCTGGCTTTCCTCCCTTGTAATGCTGGGATGGTGAGGACTTTGTAGCTTGGCAACTGGGGTCGGAGGGTCTCGAGCTGGTGTTGAGGCAGTAGCAGGTTCTCAGAGGGAGGGTTATATGCGGTGGGGATGTATAGGAGGGGGGCGGGGGAGATGACCATGCCTTGCAAATCCAAGAGTTGCAGTTACAGATCCGGCTGGACGGGGCCACACCGGCTTTTCATGGGGCCCATTTGCAGAGGGATTTCCCTGTGGAGGGCCCATTTCCCCAGCAGGAGCAGCAACCTCGCTGGCGTTAAGGACTCTGCATGGCCCAGCCTCCCAGGCTACGCCCAGGCGCTGCTCAGCTTTGAGCCCAAGCCCCTTTCCGTCCACACACGCATCAGGCTGACCTGGGTCAGCGAGCACCCAGGACCTGGCTCCTAGGTCCTGGCTGGGGCATGGGTCAGAGCTGAGCCCTGCTGTGACTCGGGTCCATGCCCTGTCGTCGTGCAGTGTGGACGCAGGCCCAAGTCAGAAGGTCGGCGTAGCGCAGAGGGACAGCTAACACAGCTGGGAGACGCACTAACACAGGCTCACAATGCAGCGTGGACACTCGAGTGCAGGCGCGGAAACGCCGAGTCCACAAGCCTGGATCGGCAGCCCCGGGTTTAGAGACAGTGTGGATGCACCCCAGGGAGCTGGGTGGCCATACAGGGGTTTGCAGCTGCAGTTAGAGAACCGTTTACAAAGGCAGCTTCTGGCAGGCCAGGGATTGCCAGGGGGAGCCGGGGGGATCAGGCGTTGCTGTGTTGAGCGAGCTGTGGTCAGCCCACTGATAGGAAAGGAGCCTTCTGGGCACCCAGGAGCTTCCTGCGTCTTTGTGTTGGTGCCCACTTTGTAGCGTTTCGGGGTGAAAGTGACCATTCTCCAAAGCCCGAGGCCAGCTCCACGCCGCGGGGCCAGTAGGATCCCGTCCGAGCCTAGGCACGGACTTGGGCAGCTACCCCTCCCACGCTGTCCTTGGCTCTGATCCAGCTAGTGCAGGTGCGTCTACACCGGCCGTTACCTACACCCCAGCTCCAGTGCACATCCCGCTGTCCTGGTGGGAGACAGCAGAGGGTGTTTCAGTAACAGCAGGGACAGCACCTTCCATCCGCGCCTCTCCTCCCCTTTCTCTCTCAGTCCCAGCGCCATCACTAGAGCTGGCCGGAGAAGGGAATTTCCATTGCCCAGTCAATTCCGCTGGGTCGACATTTTTGTTCCATTTTGCATTAGAATGAACATCGACCTGGCAGAATTTCCAGCCAAATGGACCGATCCATTCGGTGCTGCCTGCTGGGCAGCCAGCCAGCGGACATGCCAGGGAGCCAGGCAGCAGGCCTGCCTGCTTTCCTGCCAGCCCCACCCGCCAGCTCTGGCTGGCCGGTGGGTGGGCTGGCCGGCGGGCTGCAGACTGGCCTCCAGTGAAAGCTTTAAGGAATTGACACGTTCCCGGGAACATTTCAGTTGCTTCAGGTCAGCATCTTTGTATGGAAAACTGTTCCCTGGAAAAACTTTCAACCAGCTCTACTCCTCTGCAATGGCAGCAGCTGCTCGCTATAAACGGGGGGTGGCGGGGCATTCTGGCACCTTGCCTGTGCCCCCCTCAAAGCCCATTTCCTTCTGTGGGTGACACATGCCACGTCAGACTGTCACCCCTCAACCTGCACCCTGCAAACCAGGGGCAGAACAGGGCAAGTCAGGGTGTTAGCTGGGGGCTTCGCACATGGAGCAGTCGGGGTGTCAGGGACGGGAGGGGTGCAGGTTGGGTGCTGAGCGGGGGGCAGTGGGGGTGTCAGGGGTAGATGGGGAGCTGAATGGGGGCTCTGCATGGGGAGCGGGGGCAGTTGGGAGTAGGAGGAGCAGGGTGGGAGCTCTGCATGGGGAGCAGGGGGCAGTTGGGGTGTCAGGGAGGAGGAGCGGGGTGGGTGCTGAGTATGGGGATCATGGGGGCAGTCAGTGTGTCCAGGATAGGAGGGGAGTGGGGTGGGAACTCTGTGTAGGGAGTGGGGCAGTGTTTGGAGTAAGAAGGGAGCGGTGGGGTGCTGAGCCTGGGGAGGTGGGGGCAGTGGGGGTGTCAGAGGTAGGAGAGGAGCAGGGTGGGAGCTCTGCATGGGGAGCGTGTTTGGGGTAGGAGGAGCAGCGTGGGGCTCTGCACAGGGAGTAGTCGCGTTGTCTGGAATAGGAGGAGTGGTTTGAGGACTCTGCGTAGGGAGGAAGTGTTTGGTGTAAGAGGGGAGCAGGGGTGCTGATCCTGGGAGCGGAGGAAGTGGGGGTGTCAGGGGCAGGAGGGAGCAGGGTGGGGGCTCTGCATGGGGAGCAGTGGGGGTGTCAGGTAGGAGGAGCAGGGTGGGGGCTCTGCATGGAGAGTGGGGGCAGTGGGGTGTCGGGTAGGAGGAGCAGGGTGGGGGCTCTGCATGGAGGCGGGGGCAGTGGGGGTGTCGGGTAGGAGGAGCAGGTTGGGGGCTCTGCATGGAGGCGGGGACAGTGGGGGTGTCGGGTAGGAGGAGCAGGGTGGGGGCTCTGCATGGGGGCAGTGGGGGTGTCGGGTAGGAGGAGCAGGGTGGGGGCTCTGCATGGAGGCGGGGACAGTGGGGGTGTCGGGTAGGAGGAGCAGGGTGGGGGCTCTGCATGGAGGCGGGGGCAGTGGGGTGTCGGGTTGGAGGAGCAGGGTGGGGGCTCTGCATGGAGAGCGGGGGCAGTGGGGGTGTCGGGTAGGAGGAGCAGGGTGGGGCTCTGCATGGAGCGGGGGCAGTGGGGGTGTCGGGTAGGAGGAGCAGGGTGGGGGCTCTGCATGGAGGCGGGGGCAGTGGGGGTGTCGGGTAGGAGGAGCAGGGTGGGGGCTCTGCATGGAGGCGGGGGCAGTGGGGGTGTCGGGTAGGAGGAGCAGGGTGGGGCTCTGCATGGGGGCAGTGGGGGTGTCGGGTAGGAGGAGCAGGGTGGGGCTCTGCATGGAGAGCGGGGTACAGTGGGGTGTCGGGTAGGAGGAGCAGGGTGGGGCTCTGCATGGAGGCGGGGGCAGTGGGGGTGTCGGGTAGGAGGGAGCAGGGTGGGGGCTCTGCATGGAGGCGGGGGCAGTGGGGGTGTCAGTGGTAGGAGGAGCAGGGTGGGGCTCTGCATGGAGGCGGGGCAGTGGGGGTGTCGGGTAGGAGGAGCAGGGTGGGGGCTCTGCATGGAGGCGGGAGCAGTGGGGTGTCGGGTAGGAAGAGAGCAGGGTGGGGGCTCTGCATGGAGGCGGGCGGCAGTGGGGGTGTCGGGTAGGAGGAGCAGGGTGGGGGCTCTGCATGGAGGCGGGAGGCAGTGGGGGTGTCGGGTAGGAGGAGCAGGGTGGGGCTCTGCATGGGGATCTGGCAGCAGTCAGGGTGTCAGGGATAGGAGGGGAGTGGGGTGGATACTCTGCGTAGGGAATGGGGAGGTTTGGGGTAGGAGGAGCAGGGGGTGCTGAGCCTGGGAGTGGGGGCAGTGGGGGTGTCAGAGGCAGGAGGGGAGCAGGGTGGGGGCTGAGCACGGGGAGCGTTTGCCAGCGTGTCTCTGGAGTTTTCCCTGCTCCCACAGCCGTGCTAGACATGGGACCCCATCGTGCTGCTGCTGCTGGTGTGTTGACCCTGTTAGGACACAGGGTTGGCGAGAGGCTCTGGATTGACAGCCCCTGAAGTTCATTATTCCCCTGGAAGCTGTTCAGCAGAGGTAGCTGAGTGATCTCCACCCCCTGGAGTGGCTGACTCGGCGAGGAGACGTTGGTTCACTCTCCTGTCCAAAGCCCAGTGCTAGTCCCCATTGTCAGCGCTGGGCTCTAGGCGTCAGGTGCAGGCCAGCCGTGACCTGCACATGGCCTGGCCGCTGCACAGCCCTCAGCTGGTGATTACTAGGGGCCGTTCGCCGCTCCGGATCTGACCTGCAGAGGCAGGCTGGGTATCTGGTTATCCTGATCCCATTGTCCCCTCTCCTCTGGTTTTGACCATGGTGCTGTCAAGGGAACATAGGAACAGCCAGGCTGCATCAGACCCAAGGTCCACCTAGCCCCGTGTCCTCTCTCTGACAGTGGCCAGCGGCAGAGGCTTCAGAGGAAGGAGTAAGAAACCCCACAGTAGGTGTGTATGGGATAATCTGCCCCCAGCTAGGTCACCTCCTGGTCTCTCATAGTTAGAGACTGGCATAGCCCTGAGCGTGAGGTCAATACTTAATATCCCTTCCAGGATTCCGTTGTCATTAATTATGAACGCTCTGGATATGCCTGATGTCCATATAAATATTCAGATCATTTTGCAATGTTGTTCAGTTGTTTACCTCAATAGCTTCCTGTGGCAGGGAGTTCCACAGTTTAATCACATGTTGTGTGAAAAAAATCATTCCCTTTGTCAGGTTTGATTTGTTTTTGTCCTAGGTTCATGGGCAGGGAGGGTTCAAGTTCCAGAACTGGGCTAGGACCTACGGCTCCTCTCCAGAACTGTACTTCCAGCCAACGTCGGTGGAGGAGATCAAAGAGGTAAGAAGGAGGTTTCAGTCCAACAGTCCGTTGGAATAAAAAGCCAAGGCAGAATGGGTAGGTGGAAGGTTCAGGGCTGAGGTATCTCCCTTCCTTCTGAGAATCAACCCAGCCCTCACCAGGAATGCAGAACAACCACCGAAGCCTCCGAAGTACAGAGCATGGGCTCCTCTCAGAGATCCCAAGGCCAGAAGGGATCATGGCGATCATCTAGTCTGGCCTCCCGTATAGCACAGGCCAGAGACCTGCCCCAGAATAATTCCTGGAGCAGAGCTTTAAGCCGAACACCCAGTCTTGATTTAAACATTGTCAGTGATGGAGAATCCGCCTGCAGGTTCTTAGAACCGTCCCTCTCCCTGATCAGAGCCACGTCTTGAACTAAAAGAAGCAGGAGGAGGGGGAGGAGAATCCGCATTCCAAAGCAAAACGGCCTTTTTAGACTCAAGGTGAAATTCTGGGGGACGCAACACGAGGTCTAGGCACCACTTTAGTCCATTTAAGGGGTGCCTGAACCTCAGGCTGCCATCTGCATGTGGAGGATTTCGCCCCCTGGGGATGGTCAGTGTAAATACACCAGCTACTGCCCCTTTGAGGATAAGTGGCTAGATTTTATTTTACTGGGTGCACATGCGTTAGCAACGTTGTCCTCTTTATTCACCTGTGCTGTGGTAAAGCTTTGCTCCCTCTAGTGGCTGGAGGCCTAGAGAGGACAGCACTGTTACCACAAGCGTTTGCTGTGTTCTAATCTCATCCAGCTCAAATGGTCTCACTGCTACTCTTGTACACAAGTGTCCTGGGTTCGAGTCCTCTGCACAGCTGGTTCTCCATGTGCTCCGGGCTCAGAGTGCCTTTGAAAAGCAGCCAGCACTCACAGTGTGATGTCTTTGCAGATTTTGGATCTGGCCAGGCAGCGGAGTAAGAGGGTGAAGGTGGTCGGTGGTGGACATTCCCCTTCGGACATCGCCTGCACAGATGACTTCATGGTTCAAATGGGGAAGATGAACAAGATCCTCAAGGTACTGTAGGTCCCTGTTTTGCCAGGCTGCGGGATCTCCCCAAGGTGTTATGGGTTGGGGACACATTGGTGTAACAGTCCTGTTAATGCAAATCAGTAATTATTGTGTGTCATAGTCGTAGCAATAACAGTGAGAGCTGATCCAAAAAAGGGGAAGGGGGGGGGAATCACACAATTTTTTTAACATTTTATCCCATTTGGAATTTTCTGGAGGGAAAACCTCAAATTTTGAAATGTCCCAAAATAAAGAACTTTCAGGCAACTCTCCACCTGGTCGAAAAACCAGGGGTGCAGGAGGAAATTAGCAAAAGTCACCTCAAAATTATGCCTCATTTTAAACCCTAAATTCATCACATTGTGACCAGCTGTATATAATAATAAAGTAGTGTTGCTTTAATCTGTGCTTTGCTCTCACACACACTTTACAATCAACATCAAAATGGCCCCACTGGGTCCGACCAAAGGTCCATCTAGCCCAATATCCGGTCTTCCGACAGTGGCCAATGCCAGCTGCCCCAGAGGGAATGAACAGAACAGGGAATCATCAAGTGACCCATCCCTTATTGCCCAATCCCAGCTTCTGGCCAACAGAGGCTAGAGACACCATCTCTGCCCATCCTGGCTAATAGCCATAGATAGTCCTATCCTCCATGAATTTATCTAGCTCTTTTTTAAACACTGTTATAGTCCTGGCCTTCCCAACATCCTCTGGCAAGGAGTTCCACAGGTTGACTGTGCATTGTGTGAAGAAATACTGCCTTTTCTTTGTTTTAACCCTGCTGCCTATTCATTTCATTAGGTGACCCCTAGTTCTTGTGTTATGAGAAGGAGTAAATAACACTTCCTTATTCACTTTCTTCACACCTGTCATGATTTTATAGACCTCTATCCTATCCCCCCCTCCCCTGTCATCTCTTTTCCAAGCTGACAAGTCCCAGTCTTATTCATCGCTCCTCAGACGGAAGCTGTTCCATACACCTCGACATTTTGTTGCCCTTTTCCGTACCTTGTCCAAGTCTAATAGATCTTTTTTGAGATGGGGCGACCACATCTGCACATAATATTCAAGATGTGGTTGTACCCTGGATTTATACAGAGGCAACATGATATTTTCTATCCCTTTCTTAATGATTCCCAACATTCTGTTTGCTTTTTTGACTGCCGCTGCACATTGATTTCTGCCCCCCTTCCCTCCAGCTCTCCTCTGTGGCAGGGCAGGGGGCAGGTTGTAGCTGTCTGGGGCCTGGCACTGACAGATTGGGATAGCTGGGGGCGGGTGGCCCCACAGGGAACACTGCTCATTCTAAGCTAATAAATCACCAGAGCTCAGTCATTACTGATAATCAGCAGCAGCTTTTAATTAAAGGCAAGGCCTGTTCCCTGATGGCTTTTGCTCTTAGGGACTGAAATAAATAGCTTGCAATGTTAATGAATGGGCTGTGGAACAACAAGGGTAGAAACATCTCTGTTAGCCTGGCTGAGCAGTGACAGCAGGGCTTACAGGGCATAGGCATGATCCAGAATAGACAGTGTCCCCAAGCAGAGCATGAGGTCAGGGGGCACCAGGGGGTCAGTGCACCGGGTGGGGGCAGAGGCGTTGAGTCCTGTAGGCACAAGCTGGAATGGTCTGGGTGAGTCAGGCTCGTCCCAGGCGGGTGGATTTTCTCTGCACTGCAAAGTGGTCCGATTCTGAGCAGGGCTGGAGCAAGGGAAAGGACTGGAGCTGCAGGAGGCTGCCGGTCAGTGCTGAGGTGCATTGGCAGAGCCAAGGGGAAGATCTGGGCTGGAATAGCATCGGTTCCGGCAACACAGCTCTCTGCACCATCTCCGCTTTGCTTATTGGTCCATGCTAAATCCCTGGATTCATCCTGGGGTGTTTTACTAGGAAGCTTCAGGATGTGTAGCTCAGAGGCTGGGTCAAACCACAGTCATCCCGGTGGAGGTGCTCTGCGAGGAGCCTGGGCGCACTACATAGTCACACGGTGACTGCCGCGTGAGCATGTTGCCCACGTTCACCTTCTACCAGCAGCATCTTCAGGAAGGGACGGTGTCAGCGTGGCTCTTAGCCCATTTGTGACCTTGTCCAAGAGCTTATCTTGTTGGGAGATAAAGTGAAGGACATGAGAGACTTCCCTCCAGGCATTGTCCTCTGGAGGTGCTCAGAGACCTGCTTGGAGGTGAGGTGATATATAAGGTCTCGAATTCCTATTTCTGGAAATATCAAGAGAGCTGCTTTTTCTCCTGGGGCATCTGGCTGGAAGCAGAAATGCAGGGCACCGAGAATAGAACAACAGGGGGAGACAAGACATCTTATCTCAACTTCTGGTCATCTCGAGAGTTTGGCTCAAGTCTTTGTCCAAAGTTCATGTGGGTTCTTGTCCTGTGAAGCGGTTCCAAGACCAGAGTCCCCTCCGTTCACGGAGCTGGCAGAGCGTTAGAGCAAGCTGCCCCTCCCCACACACCCCCAGCCCTCCCCAGACACAGTGTGCTTCAACAGCAAGGACCTCTCTGTAGACACGGGAAGGTGACTCCACACTCCGTGGCACATTTGAGACTGTCAAGGAACTGGGACCAGCTGTGCTGGTGGGATTTGTGCTGGGGACACTTGTGGTCTAGGACCTGGAATGAGACCCACCCGCTCATAGGCCACCAAGGAGCCATTTTGCAATCGCTGCCCAGCGGGGCAGGTTCTGACTGCAGCCCAGGCGTGGAGCGCTATGTATCACCTCACCAGCAAAACCCAACCAACCCCTTGCTTTGGCTTTCGCCTTCCAGTTCTATGCAGCCACCCGGCCAGGGGGTTGATTCTCAGTGCGAACTGTGCCCAGGGGTGGTGGCAAGCAGTGGGGGGCTCCTCTCTAGGGCCCACAATACAAGTCCTCAGAGTTTATCTCTTGCAGGTGGACGAGGAGAAGAGGCAAGTGATGGTGGAAGCGGGAATCCTCCTGTCTGATCTAAACGTCGAGCTGAGCAAGTACGGGCTGGCCCTGCCCAAGTAAGTGAGCTGTTTGCTGTGTCAGTGTTATTCAGGACAACCTTAATGCTTCTCTGATCCTTGGACTCCTTCATTGCCCCAAGCCAGGGTCTAGAGCTTGTCTACACAGGGAAATTTCCCGGGATAAGCTAAACTGGAAAAAGGCTCTTATTCCGGAATAAGAGAGTCCACAAGGTAATTATACCAGTAAACTTCCCTGTATAGACAAGACTTTACTTACACACTGTATGGTTCAACAGCATGCCCCAGACAAATGATTTCTCTTCCTTGGCTCCAAACAGGCAATAGATTTCCCTGCTGGGAGTGCAGGACACGGGGAAGAGATTCCCGATAGATGGCTCTTCAGTCTAGGAGATGAAGGCCTAACATGAGCTGAAGGCTGGAAGCTGAAGCCAGACAAATTCAGACTAGAAATCAGGTGCAACCTTTTAAGAGTGAGGGGCGGGGTCTATAGCGGAAGTCTTTAACTCAAGAGCGGAAGTCTGTTTCTAAAAGATGAGCTATAGTTCAACCAGAAGTTATGGACTTGAAGTAAAGTTTAGTGAATCCCTCCTCAAAGCCTTTTAAAAACAGTCACTGCTAGAAAAACACTTAGATTTTTAAAATGGGGAGGCCATGTGGTCATGCCTGATGTGTGAATTTCACTGACACGAGGGGAGAGCGTACTCTTTAATCACTGGGTAACTGAACTGCTTGCTTGCTCGATCAATTGGAGTTTATGCTGGACTAATTCTGGGCTCCTGGGGACTGACTGAACAGGACGCTAGCTGGGCTGTGGACAGGGATTCAAAAAGACATGCCTCAGGGGCGTGAGCGACGTGGGTAATTGCGGAAGTAAACGATCCGTTTTGCGTGGTCACCGTGCATTGTGGTAGGGCGCACGTCTGGGGTGCCCGTTTCTGTCCCCATTGTGTAGCCTGACGTATTCACAGCCTGTACTCGCTTGGGCCTGGAAGAGCAAAAGAGTCACGAGTTTATTGTTTATTTGTACTCTTGTACAGGCCCAAGCGAGATCAGGGCACCGTTGTAGAGGCACGTCGTGAGTGACAGTCCCTGTCCCAGAGACCGGACGCTCTGTAATGCTGTCGTTCCTGAGGCATGCCAGGAACAGTCTAGTTATCGCTTAGTCTTGTCTGAGAGCAGGGGACAGGACTAGGTGACCTGTCGAGGTCCTACCTCCAGCATTAGAGATTTGTGCTATGGCTGAATTTTCACCCAGTATTTCCTCATAGAGCATGGGAAAATAAATGCAAGTGATCCATTGCAAACCAGTTCCAACCGCTTTCCTCGCTCAGAATTACATCCCAGGTTAAGGCCTCCCCATCACCTGGATTTCCTGTGTCATGCCCGGTAACAGCCAGCAGGCCAGGCAGTCAGTGTGCTGGGGCTGTGGGGCTGTTACCCCCTGCGCTGTCCCAGCCCGCTGCGTTCCAGCTGGGCTCAGCCAGGGAGGCAGCTCCCCGTTAGTGGAGCTGCCCTGAAGGTTACCCCTGTAGCAAAGGATCTCAGATGCTGGCAGGGAAGGTGGCTCAGGGGCACCGGTTCCATTTCAGCTGGTGTCATGTGAACATGCCCCCGCAGTGCCCAGAAGCAGTCAGGGCTCGACCTGCCCCGTGCACAAGCCCCACTTGCCTGGCACTGGGTCCGTGCCGTGGATTTGGGGGACAGGTGGCGTTCCCTGAGATCAGCCCAAGGCCCTGGGAGAGCATCAAAGGGACTGTCTTGGATCAGAGCATCAGGCCCGTGTCTGGATCCCCTGCCCACCAGCCTGTGATCTCAGCACGGTTTGATGCGAAGCAGCGGGTGCAGTACATTGACTTGGCACCTCCTGATCTGGGGCAGCTGGCAATTAACCACCCTTGTTCTGGGTGTCACATTAATTAATATCATCTTGAGAGACACGTCCGGGAGCAGAACCACAACTAACCGCCCTATGCCGTTTCTTTGTCTGCGTGCAGCAGGGGCGTTTCGGAGTGGCGGCTGCTGGGGTTATTGGGCGAGGACACACAACACGGGCATCAAACACGGCATCCTGCCCACCCAGGTAAGGCCTGGACCCGGCGGAATGAAAACGAGCCCTTTGGGAAGAGAGGGAGACCCCCGGTGGGGGTAGGACGTGCTCAGCTGGGCTGTGACAGACCCCGAGTCGAGTGCCGGCGCTGAATCCGGCAGGGCAGGGCCTTGAACCCGTAACTAGGCCGGGAACGGTTTGCCTGACCCGTTTCAAGTCAGACACAGGGTGCTGTTTATCCCCCACTATAAACCAGCTCAGAATTCACTGCTCGGTGGCCAGTTCATCTGCCCAGGCCCCAGCCTCCGAGGAGAAACTCCTGAGGCTGAGCTGCCGGGGCGCTGCCCGCAAAGGGGGGCTCTGCTCATGGTGCCCGGAAGATGGCGGATTTTCTCCGTTGTAAAGTGAGCGGATCCCTTCCTCCCCATGGCTGGAATATCACAGCCCCCACCCGTCCTGCCCGCCAGCCCTGCTGCTGCTTTCAGTTCCTGAACAGGGAGAAGTGGGAGGGGTTAATCACAAACACCTCTCAGTTACTGACTCCTCCTCACGCCCCTCAGAGAGAGGAGAGTCGTCGTCATTAACCCTAATCTACAGGAGGGGAAATCAGACCCAGCCAGGCGAAGTGAGGTGCCCCTGGCCACACAAGAAGTGCTGGAAGGCTGGTTCCCACTCCTGCGCTCCGACCACTAGACCACGCTGCCCCCACCCGGTTGGTCCCTGGCCCCCATGGGGCTGCAGGAGCACGCTGAGAGGGAATTGCTTTCTGCTGGAAGAGCCGCCAGAGCGTACGATGGGCGCGTTACGTGTCTCTCGCCAGTATCGTCACCTGTCTGGATCTGGATCTTAATGGCAGGCTAGTCTGGACAGGATTCCCCTCACTCTCTGCCCACCTGTCTTGGGCCCTGTGTGGTGGTGACCGGCTCTCTGACCTTGGCTCTCCCTGGAGTGCTGAGAACAGCTGACCTGCAGACCTGGGACTGAGCACATGGCCCCCTGGATCCCATGTCGTGGCCTATCACTGGGGACCTGTGTTGTAAGTCTGATCTGCTTCCGGCCAGCACAAGGGGCTGCTCTTGAACCATCAGCCTGGCTGTAGATGCCCCACGTTTGCCATCCTCAGGCCAGTCCCATCCTGCATCACCCATCACACACAGCATGTTCACAGAGCCTCTATGGCCTGACGTCAGCCATGAAGATCCAACTCATGAAATGCGCCAGGCAAAGGCACCGTCACTGATCTTTTCTCTCTTACGGGTACAGAAGGCCCAGAACAGACCATACCCCTTACGGTACCATCTAGCGCAGCAGGGCTTGCCAGCTGCCTGCGGCTTATCCTAGCTGAACTGGACAAAGCCCAGGCCAGTCAGCCGCAGGAACCACCCTCCATTAGCAGGGAATGAACTCCAGGCCCTAGCGGATCTTTTCCATCACTGACGTCTAGAGCAGCTGGAGGAATGAACTGATGCTGCTGGAGCCAGGAAGAGTCAAAGGAGTGAAAATGGCTGTTTCTTTTCATCTCTTTTACTGTTCCTCTCTCTTTCTCCTTTCCCCTGGCTCCCCAGAGCGCCCCCTCTCGTGGTAGAAAAGTGACAGGACTCAGTTTTACTGAAGATAAAGGGAATGCTCTACTGGGGCTGCTGCTGGACACAGACTGACCCTGTGGTTCTCTGTGGTTCTTTAGCTTCCGCACCCTGTGTTGCCTGGTGTCAGAAAACAGGGTCTCTTTCAGTCCTGGCCTGGACTCATTAGCCATGGAAGGACTGCTGACTACATTACACTATCCCTGCTGATCTGTGCTGAGCGACCCACATGGCATCCCAGGAAGCGCTATGCTGAGGATCAGGCACTGCTGATCTGAGACCCAGTCCTGCAAACCCTCTGTGGGACTTCACTGAAAGCAGCAAGAGCCCCTCTGCTTGGGAGGCACCCAAGCTCAGGTCCCTGACTAGGACATCATTAATATCTCAGAGCAACGCTGCCACCGTTAGATCCTAGCTGCAGAGTTAGCTCCAGAGCAGACTTGCCCGGCTTTCTTCATGTCTGAGAAATTCATACAGAATCGGGGCATTAAGAAATGACAAATAAGTGCAGTAATAGTGGAGTGGAATGAATGGGGTGCAGGGTGGCTGGGGGCTCGATATACAGCCAAGCAGCTGCTGCCTCTCGAGAACAGACATCCCCGAGAATTCTGGCGCCTGTCAAAAATTCCATAAAGTACCTGAAAGGCACATCGTAGCAAGCAACAGTAAATCCGCCTGTTACAATGCAGTGAGCGGCAAGGCAAGCCTACCCGGTGAATTAGTGCACCCACAGGACCAGGCTCCCGCCTGCTGGGGGTAGGTTGGCTGAAGTTCACCCGTGCCCAGGGTACCAGGAATTAGAGCCTGGGAGATATTTATTTCAGTGCTTATATGGCCCTAACTGCCATAATTATCTGACTGCCAAATTTCAAGTCCCCGCTCCTAAGCATGGGGGTGCTAGAGCTTTTCAAAGAAAAGCTCACTAGAATGTTTTAACCTGGGCAAAGCAAGTTATTTTCCCTAGTCTCAGTCTTGAAAATGGCTGAACAGTTTTGACTGAAATTTTCCAAGAAAATTCACCCTGCAGCAGCATGTCAAATTTCCACCCAATGGGATGAAGTTTGGCACAGCAACTGAAAACAGGGTCTTATAATGGGAAGTGTTGAGCAACCTGAATTACTGGCCATGCTACTCGACCACCTATAACAGGGGTCCCCAACACGGTGCCCGTGGGGGCAGCTAAATGGGCCCGCGTCCTGACCCCCGGTGGAGCACCCGCCGAAATGCTGCCGAATTTCAGTGGCATTTCGGCGGGGACGCCTCTCGATGACGCCGCTTGCCGCTGACAAAATGCCACAGAAATTTGGCGGCATTTCGGCGTGTGCTCCACCGCCCCCGTGGTCCTTCATCTGGCGCCCACCAGACAAAGAGGTTGGGGACCACTGACCTATAATATTATAGTATCTCTGAGCTCCTTACAAAACAGTGCTTCCAGGGCTAGATCACAGCTGCAGAGTTAGATACAGAGCGGCTCAAATGGTTCGTTGTGCATAAGGAAAGGCTCTGTGTCCCAAGGCCAAGCCACTAAGAAAATAAGAGTTGCTGGACTGGGTCAGAGCATGGTCCATCTTGCCCAGTATCCTGTCTCTGACAGTGGCTTGTACCAGAGCTCCATGGGGAATGGACAGAACAGGGTGACCCTAAACCTCTGACTGCCAGAAGCTGGGTCTGGACGACAGGATGGATCACTTGATAAATTGCCTGTTCTTTTCATTCCCTTTGAAGCACCTGGCATTGGCCACTGAACAGCGCAAGTCCCAGTACAGATCCTGGGTGACCTCACTGGTCACCTCCTCCATAGTGAGCTCCAGTGAGCTCGGTCCACCTGCAGTCTGTCTGTGTAAGAGCTATGGGCTCTATAAAGTGGACGAGGACAACAGAGCAACAGGTATATTCCGGGCACGTGGGCGGACGTCCTGGAGCAATAGATCTTGGGTTCTGTAGCTTTCTAGATGATCAGCCGGTCTCTTTCAGGGATTTTCCTTTAGCTCAGTATTACAGTACAAACCTCTTTGAGCCCACGATACCTTGTTGTGACTAGTAAATCTCCCCTCATGCACCTATTTTGTACCCTCCACTCTTCTATTGAACACCACAAATCCCCCACAAAAAATCCCCCGTCCAGAGCCAGTCACAAGGGTTTCACTCATATTGCCACACGGTGACGCTTTTGCACCAGCAGGCTTGGAAATCAGATGTCGTTTTCCTGCAGGCAGGCAGGTGGCAGAGTGTGGACATAAACAGCAGAAGGAGAGAGGACAGACGTGGTGCTTATGCTTTTAATTTGGAAATGCAGGTCCAAAATCAACTTGGCAATGCTATCTGCTGGAGAAAGGCCCCTTTCATGTTCTGTCAGGGGGAAATTCACCCACAAGGCTTAGACCAGGGGTCGGCAACCTGCAGCACGAATGCCAAACATGGCACGCGGCCGATTCTGAGCGGCATGCAGCCGCCTGCCACAGTCCTGGCCCCAGCCCCTCAGCCCCCGCCCACGCTCTCCCCTGCGGGGCAGGAGGCAATAACTTGGTTCTGCGGCAACCAAGCTTCCCTCTCCCCACTTCTTCCCCAGAGTGATGCTCTCCTGCCCGCCCCTCTCCTTCCCTCGCCAATCAGCTGATGGCCCTAGCGAGGGAGGGGGAAGAGCAGCAGCCTGCAGGCAGCTCCCTAGAGGGGACAGAGAGGTTGGGATGGAGCCTGGGGAAGGGGGTGGAACAGGCACATCCTTCAGCCCCTCCTGAGCCGCTCAGGCAGGGGCTGGGAGCACCCCTGGGCCGAGCACCCCAGCCCTCTGCCTGATCCTCCCCACTGTCTTCTGTCCTACACCCCCACACCTCCCAGCCCTCTGCCTGATCCCCCCACTGTCTTCTGTCCTACACCCCCACACCTCCCAGCCTTCTGTCCTGATCCCCACACACTGTCTTCTGTCCTACACCCCCACACCTCCCAGCCCTCTGCCTGATCCCCCACTGTCTTCTGTCCTACACCCCCCACCTCCCAGCCTTCTGCCTGATCCCCACACTGTCTTCTGTCCTACACTCCCCACCTCCCAGCCCTCTGCCCTGCCCCCACCGTCTTCTGTCCTACACCCCCACACCTCCCAGCCTCTGCCCTGGCCCCCACTGTCTTCTGTCCTACACCCCCACCTCCCAGCCTTCTGCCCTGATCCCCACTGTCTTCTGTCCTACACCCCACACCTCCCAGCCTTCTGCCTGATCCCCCACACTGTCTTCTGTCCTACACCCCCACCTCCCAGCCTCTGCTGACCCCACACTCAGCATTCTGCCCTGCAGCCCCATACCCCAGCCTCTGCCTGACCCTTGAACCCCACACCCCAGCCTTCTGCCCTGACCCCCCACACACTCAGCTTTCTGCCTGCAGCCCCATACCCCAGCCTCTGCCTGACCCTTGAACCCCACACAGCCTTCTGCCCTGCACCCCCAAACCCCCAGCCCTCTGCCTGAACCCCACCCACCCCAACACACACCCAGCCCTCTGCTCTGCATCATACAGCCCCCACATCCACTCAGCCTTCTGCCCTACACTCCCCACACACTCCAGCCCTCATCCTCTGGGGTCCCGGCCGCAGGCCCTGCTCAGCCCGCTGCTGGCCTAGGTGAACAGAACCCCAGGCTGGCAGTGAGCTGAGCAGACTGGCAGCGTAAGATCAGCATTTTAATTTAATTTTAAATGACGCTTCTTAAACATTTTGAAAACCTTGTTTACTTTACATACAATAGGTTAGTTATATATTATAGACTTATAGAAAGAGACCTTCTAAAAACGTTAAAATGTATTACTGTACATGAAACCTTAAATGAGAGTGAATAAATGAAGACTCGGCACAGCACGTCTGAAAGGTTGCCGACCCCTGGCCTAGACAGCACTTCCCTGTGCCACAGCCTCCTGCTGGATGGTGAATTCCCCTCCCAGCCCCCCTGTCCTCAGAGCAGCAGCTGGCACTGCTGGGAGTAGGGCCCCTTGCGGAATGACGCGTGCAAAGAGCCTGCCATGTCCTTCTGCTCACACCACCAGGAGTAGAGGCTGTGTTGCCTAGTGGGTAGAGCACTGGACTGGGCAACCAGGGTTCAAATCCTAGTTCTGCCTCTGGCCTGATGGGTGGCCTTGGGCAAGTCATGTCCTCTACCTGTGCCTCAGTTTCCCAACCAGTAAAAAACTGGGGAAAATGATGCTGACTCTCCCTTTGTCAAGTGCTTTGAGATCTCCTGCTGGAAGACCTAAGGATTATTAGTATTATGTCATTGGGCCAGTGATCTTATCTTTTCCCACACGCTGGTGCCTGGAGGAGGGAAAACCAAAGTGCTGATGTTCCAAATGGCATTGCTGTCTCTGAGCTAGTGCATTCTGGCACTGCGGTGGTGGGGGACGGGGGCTGTTGGAGGTGCCATCTCACAGAGGGGTTACAAAATCCAAGCTCCTGGCTGTAGTCATGGGGGATCCCAGGGCTTTTCCTCCCGGGATGGTGAGGCCCTAGTCAGATTCCAAATGATGCAGTTAAAATCCCCCTGCAGGCTCAGCTGAATACAACAACCTGCTTCACTTCCTGTCTTAAAGCATCGGGCAGTGTTAACAGGAGTTATTATAGAGCCTTCTACGCCACCGGTGCCTGCCTGCCAATAGGCCGCGTGTGCTAGGGAATTTCCTGGCTGCACTGCCAGATCCGGCAGCTGTTCCATCTCACAAGGCCCGCAAGGTAGGGCAGTGCGACAGAGATGGGGAAACTGAGGCACAGAAAGACTAAAGCCCAGCTCCGGAAAGGCCATGAGACACCTGGGACCTTGTTATATTAGGCCAAAGCCACATTTCTACTTATTTCTTAGCCTACTGCATTTTATAGGCTAGCCCCTGGCTCCCATTGATTTCCATGCGAGTCAGGCACCTAAGCACCTTTAGGGATCTGGGTTTAAGTGATTTGCCCAAGGTCATGCAGGGAGTCTGTGGCAGAGCAGGGGACTCAACCTCCCGTGTCCCAAGTCCTACATTAGCACCCTGGGCCATCCATCCTCCCTCTGGCTGCAGTGATCCCTGTGTGTGATCCTCTTACTAGTCATACTGCAGCAGTGCCTAGGACACGGGGCCTTAAAGGTAGGGTGACCAGACGTCCCATTTTTAAAGAGACAGTCCCTTATTTAAGCCCTCCTGCAGGTGTCCCAACTTTTTCTTAAAATCAGGCAAATTGTCCCGTATTTTCATCTTTCCCCATCAGGGGGTGGGAAGGATAGCTTGGTGGTTTGATCATTGGCCTGCTAAACCCAGCATTGTGAGTTCAATCCTTGAGGGGGCCACCTAGGGAGCTGGGGCAAAAATCAGTCCTGGTCCTGCCTAGTGAAGGCAGTGGGCTGGACTCAATGACCTTTCAAGGTCCCTTTCAGTTCTAGGAGATCTCCTATTATTTTTATATTTAGTACTGGCAGGTCCCACTGCTGGCAGGATTTCTGCTCCCCAGCCGCCCACCCATCAGTGGTGAGGGTCAGTGGGTGACAATGGGGTGGGTGTGCAAGGCTGGTGGTGGGGCAAAGATGCAGTGCATGGAGCTGGCCGCTCCTCTGCTGGTCCATCAGCACAGCCCCGCAGTGCCAGCACTCGGCCAGCAGGGCCGCCCCCATCCCGTTCCGGCCAGCGCTGGCTGCGTGCTGTGATCTGCGGAAGCAGGTGTGTGCGGGCAGGTGCCAGGCGGCAGCTGGTTATGTGTCACCTCTGCTGCCACCCATCAGCCCTTTATGTGCTCCCCTCTCACTGTCCTCTCCCTGCTGTGCCCCTTCGCCTCCACATCCCCACTGCTCCTCCATATGTTCCCCGCCCGGCAGCGCGCACCCCACTCCCAGCACAGTGCGGAGAACCAGCCCCTGGTCGGGCGCTCAGCTCACCAACAGCCTGGTCATGAGCTCCTTCCTTCCCCACTGCCTCTGGCTGGGCGGTGCCCAGGAAAGCCCAAGCCTCTCTGCCCCTCAGCTCAGCTCTGGAGGGGAAAGCAATTTCCAGCCTGTTGCCCCTGACCCCGCAGGCTCCACAGCTGCCCCAGGCAGGGCTTAGCACCATCTTCACTCACACCCCTGCCCTGGGTCCTGCCCCAGGGAGCATCAGCTGCTCCATCCCTAGACAGCCTCTCTGCTGAGCCACGTCTGTGGCCAGTTTGCTGAAGTCCCTGTAGTCAGGTTCCTGGGCCCTGGAGCACAATACATCCTTCCGGCGTAACCCCTTCCTGCCACACTGCCACACTGTGGCTGGGGACAGGAGGCGGCTGCGTTATGTCGGTGTTAGCTGCCTTTTGACACTATGCAGGCAGGAAGGGACAAGCTGCTTCCAGCTGGGGGCTTGGAGGAGAGAAAAAGAAGACATGAGCTCTGCAGGCACAGGCCAGGTCATCCCTCTCTCCCCTTCCCTGTGGCTGGAAGTAGCTCCCGTCTCTTCCCTCCTGCATAGTGAGGAAAGGCTGCTGCTGGCCATGTTCTGGTGTGAACCCTGGCAGAAATCGGGGGGGGAGGCATATGACCCTGTGTGCCCCCCATGCAGAGGCAGCTCTAGGCACCAGCAAAGCAAGCACCTGCTCGGGGCAGCCCATTTGCAGGGGCGGCAGGATCCAGCCCAGGAGTTGAGAACCAACAGGGGCTCTGGGAGCTGTGGTTCCTTGGTTAGCTCCTGCCTATAGAGCCAGCCTGGAGCAGGGAAAGAACTACATTTCCCAGCATTCCCTTGGCCACTACCAACTGGAAAGGAAGGAGGGGACCTCATGCGGCAGCGTGCTGTGAGTGGAGAGTGGTAGGAGACCATATTTTAACATTCAAAAAACAGGACACTCCAGGGAGAAGCCCCCCACCATCCACTCCTCCGACTGCCCCCAGAAACCCCAGCCCATCCACCCCTGCTCCCTGTCCCTGATCACCCCTCCTGGGACCCTGCCCCTAACTGCCCCAGGACCCCACCCCTATCTAAGCGCTGCTGGTCCTTGTCCCCTGATTGCCCCCTCCCGGGACCCCACCCCCGTCTAAGCCTCCCTTCTCCTTGTCCCCAACTGCACCCTCCTGAGACCCCCCAACGCCCCCTAGGACCCCACCCCTACCTGTCCGCTGACAAACCCTGGGACTCCCATGCCTATCCAACCACTGCCTGTCCCTGGCTGCCCAAACCTCTGACCATCTAATCCCCCTTCTCCCTGCCCCGACTGCCCCCAACCTCCACCCCATCCAGCCCCTGTTCCTGTCCCTTGACTGCCCAGACGGTACCTTCTCCAATCCTCAGCCCCCTTACTGTGCCACTCACACCAGCGTGTCTGGCTCCACGCAGCGCCAGACACACTGCTGCATACATGCTGTTGTGCTCCTATCGGCGTCCACAGCCGCGCCGCCCCCACACACACACAGCACCTGCCTTCCAGATTTGAACACCTCAAAATTCAGGAGTGCTCAAGCTCAGTTTGGGCAGCTGTTACTTCATTTCTCCCAAATCAAATATACTGATCCACTGTAACTTACTGTAGAAAAGTAGGATAAAACTGAGCAGAAATGCTCCCCAGTAGTTATTAGGACTGGAATTGCTATTTTCAACAGCCATTGCCTTTTGTTTGTTTGTTTGTTTTAAAAAAGGAAGACAGTGATATTGCATTGGCAAATTCCCATAGAAAGAAAAGTGGAACAAAGAATAATAAAGACACCTCAACTTTTCCTCATTTATGGAGGACAGTCTTATAATATGCATCAGATCTCCTCCAATCACACCAGCTGAAAATTGTTGCACTTTACTGCAGCTCTGTAACCATATAGGAACCAATCCTGTCTGTGTTCTGTGCATCCAAAATTCCTGCTGAATGACCTGCCCTGGGAGCGAGTTACCAGTGACCCAGGACTGCGGTGGAAGGAGGGTGCAGGTGGTGGGTGGGGAGAGCCAGGGCTGGGGCAGCAGGAGGTGTGGGGCACTGGTGGGGAAGAAACCCAGGCTGGGGCAGCATGGGGGTTGGGGAGGCACTGGTGGAGGAAGGGGAAGCCCAGCGCTGGGGTGGCAGGGGTGTGGGTGGGAGAGCCAGGGTGGGGAGCCCTGGGATGGGGGGGCAGTCAAAAATTTTTTTGCTTGGGGCAGCAAAAAACCTAGAGCCGGCCCTGCCCTCACGTGTTGTCTTAGGAAGACGTGGTGCCAGGTACCAGGAGAGGTGGGTCCATCCCAGGGTCCCAGCCAGGCATGGAGGGCAGAGAGCACTGGGCAGGGAGGGGAGGGGAGGGTCGGTCAGTCACTCCTCCCCCACCCCGTGAGAGAGGTGTATGGGAGTGTGTGTATGTCACCTCTCCCCGTGTGACCCCTAAAGCCCTAATGATAAGAGGGTAAATAAACAGAATCCAACTCCATGATATTTCTTTTTAATGGGGCTCAGTCACACGGATGTTAATGTGAACGTTTGTACTGCATGTTTGATTGCCATTGAACTCACTTGAATACCAGGTGCCCCCTATGCAGCACAGGGAAATATGGTAACCCTCCTCAAAGGGCTCCCAACTCCCACTGACTGCAGTGATGGGATTTGAGGGTTTGGGCCCAGGAGCCTCAGGCATGAACCGCCTCCCCCCTTCATTGGCGCCGGACACCTTGCAAGCACCGATCAGAGGGAATAGCCCTGCCCCAGAGAGCTTCCGATCACAGTATGAGACAAGAGGCAGCCGATAGGTGTAGACGGAGGGGGGAGCGCAAGGGAACTCAAAGAGATGCTTGGGCAGCATGCCAGCTGCCTGGCGGCTGTCGAGGGGAGGGGAGGCGTGGTGGCTATAGCAAAGGCTGGAGTGGCTCCATAGCCCTGCCAGCCATGCCCCACGGGGCGATCCTCGCTCAGCCTCTGTGGCTGGGAACACCACGTCATTGTCTCCCCCTGACAGGTGGTGGCGCTCACGCTGCTGACGGCTTCGGGGGAGATCCTGGAGTGCTCTGAGTCCATCAACGCCGAAATCTTCCAGGCCGCTCGGCTGCATCTCGGCTGCCTGGGCGTGGTCCTGACCATCACCTTCCAGTGCGTGCCGGAGTTCTACCTGCTGGAACCACCTTCCCTCCACCCTCCAGGAGGTACCGTAATGTCCACAATAGAGCGGGAGGACAAATGATAGGCCCTCTCTTAGCGGCCTTCGTGGTAGGTGAAATGCCGTGCGTGGTGAGACGAGCTGTTCTGGCCCGGGTTGGACGGGGAGCGACTGCAGTCAGTTAAGGAATATCCCCCACTTTCACTACACCCCCCCCCCCATGCATTTATGATGCAACCCAGCATGGGAACAGATTTATCTTTAAAATGGGAGACTTTCACGCCGATGATTGAGTGACCAATGGGAGTCTCGTTTCTCTGGAAATGGAGTTTTAATTTCCCAAGTGGGTGCAGGGTAAGGCAATGCCAGGTCTGCAGCAGCCGGTGTTTGCGGGCATGTGCACCTGGCACTCAGCACCTGCCCTGCACAGGGTCCAGCCCACAGTTTGTTCCGAAATCTGCTGGGTCCATCTGGGGCAGAGTTGCAAGGAAGGCGTGTCTGGAAGAGGCAATGATTGTGTTATGGGGCGAGGTGGTTATGGGATTGTTTTCCTGGTGCTTTTGCACCATGCAGTACTATAGGGTTCTCTCCACTCAGCAGCCAAGGAAACTGTCCACAGGGCTTAAGCCATCAGGGTCTCTCCTGAAGACAGGCCATGTTAGCGGGTGAGTTCTATTGTCACAACATGGGCGTGAGACAGTGGGTCTCACAGCGTGTCATGGGTAATCCTGCTCTGCAGGGTCTGCTTCCAGATGCAACGGGGGTGGCTCAGGATCAATGGAAACTGCTCATTAGAGTTGCCAGGCAGCTGTGCATCGTTAGTACTGTGCTTATATCTCTGTGCACTCTGGTGGGTGGCACCAGAAAAGTGCCTTGGCCGTGCAGATGCTGCAGCACAATGTCACTCTCTGAATCCAGGATACCACATGCACCACTTCTTCCAGAGAACCCATGGGACTGACTGCAGAGCTCACCTGCCAGATCTCAGGCAAAGGAAGTGGCACTCCAATCTCAGGAGTGAATTTGGGAAAGATCACTGGGAATTGTTTAAGAAAACTCTGCGAGATATCTCAAAAGCCACAACTGAGGAAGGAGACCATACTGGTTAAAAATCAGCCTGGTTTGTGGGAGAGGTGAAAGCAGTGATAAATTATATATGAACCAAATGGAAGAAAGGTGAAGCTGATGGCAATGAATGTAAATAAGAAGCTAAGAAATGTTGAAAATGGATCACGGAAGCAAAGGGACACCAGGCGAAATTGATGGTAAAGGACAATAGAAAGGAGGTTTAGAACATATTAGGAACAAAAGGAATCCTGACAGTGGTATCAGACCATTAATAGATGGAAATAAGATGTCAATATTATCATCGGAGGGGTAGCCGTGTTAGTCTGGATCTGTAAAAGCAGCAAAGAATCCTGTGGCACCTTATAGACTAACAGACATTTTGCAGCATGAGCTTTCGTGGGTGAATACCCACTTCTTCGGATGCAAGAAGTGGGTATTCACCACAACTCATGCTTTAAATATCTGTTGTCTATAAGTGCCACAGATTCTTTGCTGAAATAAGATGATTATCAATAGTAATACAGAAAAGGCAGTAAATATTTCTGTTCTGTATCTGGGGGGAAAATTATGATGTTGTCATAGCTAAGGCTACGTTTTAGTCATGGGTATTTTTAGTAAAAGTCATGGACAGGTCATGGGCCGTAAACAAAAATTCACGGCCTGTGGCCTGTCCCGACTTGTACTATACTGACTAAACCTTGGCGTGTTGTGGGTGCTGGGGAATCTGTGACCTCCATGAAAACTCACAGCCTTAGTCATAGCATATGGTGATTCTCTTTCCATTCCACTGGTATCTTTGGAGGATGTTATATAGCAGCTACTGAAGTTAGAGATTGTTAAATCAGCAGCTCTAGATAACTTGCAAGAGTTGTAAAAGAGCTGGCTGAGGAGCTCTCTGGACAGAGAGTTGATTTCAATACGTCCAGGACTGCTGGGACAGTTCCAGTAGACTGGAAGAAAGCTAAAGATCTGCCAGTATTTAAGCAGGGTGAACAGGAGATGACCTGGGTAACTGTAGGCTGTCATTATAACATCGATTCTGGGCAAGATAATGGAATGGCTGTTACGGGACTCAATTAATAAAGAATTAAAGGAGGGTAATGTAATTAATGCCAATCAACATGGCTTTATGGAAAATGGATCCTGTCAAACTAAGTTGATATCGTTTCTTTTTTTGGAGATTTCAAGTTTGGTTGATAAAGGGAATAATGTGAATGTAAAATGTTGATGTCCCCCCTTGATCTCCTCTTTTCCAACGTGAATGTACCTAGTTCCTTCAGCCTGTGCTCATATGGTTTACATTTCACCCCTTGGATCATTTTTGTTGTTCGTCTCTGGATCCTTTCCAGTGTCTCTCCATCCTTTCTATACATTGGGGACCAAAATTGGACACAGCTCTCCAGCTGAGGCCTGACCAGCGCTGAGTAGAGTGGTACTATCACCGCCCGTGACTTGCATGTTATGCCTGTTAATGCAACCTAAAATTGCATTTGCTTTTTTCCCCACTCTATTCCCAAATAGCCGGGCTATGGCCTGCATCAGTATCTATGCAAGAACGAGGTATTCGTATCTGAACAGCTCACAGCCTCCCTGTGAGGTAGGGCAGGGCTTTCCAATGGTATTTAAGTGCCTAACTGCCTTGGAAGATCTGGGCCCAAGTAGCGTGCCTACGGTCTCAGAAAGTCTGTGGCAAAGCAAGGAATTGAATCCAGGTCTCCCAAGTCCCAGGCTAACTCCCTGTCTTGATAGAAACGCCCTCCCTCATCTTGCTGAGGTCACATAACTTCCCATTGCCTCAGTTTCCCTGTCTGTGGAATGGGGAGAACACCAGGTTCTCAGGATTAATCGGTGAGTGTGTGAAAATCACCATCTCAATATCAATACCCATGCTCGACCCTGTGAGTGTTTTGCCCATGCCCTGTAGTTCCCCATTTCCAGAGCCAGCAGTACCACGTCAGTTGACCCAGTGAGGTGGAAGAGAAGAGCAAGAGAGCAGGTGCTTTTAAGAGGAGTACAGGGGCTGCTTGGAGAGAATTCCTGGTTCGGTCGGACCCGCCTGCTTTCTCACGTCCTGCTCTGGCCTCAGGTTTCTCTTTAGCCCCAGCTACCCTGATGACACTCTGGGCCATTGGTTACACCCCCGGGGTGGGGTACATTGGCAGTGTGCAGCTTTCCATCACAGCTCCGTTACTCTGCTAAGACAGGCTGCTCCCAGGAGAGGGCTCCTTGGCAGCCAGGCAGTGCCTCCCGCACCTCCCGGAGATGGAGCACACAGCCAAACAGCTACAGACAGGGCTGGCGCCAGCTGGATCTCCAATCAGCAGAGCCCGTCTGGTGTCAAAGGAACCGTGGCCATTTGCACCAGCTGAGGATGTGACCCTGGGTGTTAAGGCCCCACAGCACCTAGCGAGTCTTGTCCACCCACGTGAAACTAAGTAGCTTTGAGGCCTGGCCAGTACATGTCAGACGTGGTAGGTGGTGATGAGCAGTGTTGTGCTGCTGTCTGTCGGATGGGATCTGAGGCCATGGCCTGGCCAATGGGGATCACAGATGGTCCCAGGCTTGAGGAGCATTTTATGGGTGGGGTTGGATTTGCAGGGCGTGGGGAAATGCATCTCCTGTTATTGGCAGGGCCGGGGTGCTGACATTTGGGAGCTCTCTGCTCAGCAGCCCCGATAGCAGCCAGCTGTCTCCCACACCCCACCCTGCCACAACATGGCTGCTGAGCATGCGCACTGCTTCATCTGTCACCACAGCCCGGCCCCCCCCAGCCCTCAACAACCCTCCCCAGTTCCTCCCGCTTGGCCTCTCCCATCGGCTTGGCCCTCTCAGCTCCACTGCGGCTGCTCCCCACACCTCCCATGGCTTCCTGCCCACCCTCCTCCCCAGCCTCTGGGATGCTGTGGTCATGGCCAGTCACACTGTCTTCAGAAGCGTGCCCTGCCTTGGCTTCCCCACCTCGTTCCCCGGTCCAGCCTCTCAGGTTTGAGTCCAAGCCCCCTTCCGTCCACACACAAATCAGGCTGACTCTGGTCAGCAAATACTCACGACTCAGACCCTAGGACCGTGCTGGGGGTTGGGTCAGAGCCCGTCCGGCTGAGATTCTGCTCCAAGCCCTGTCACTTTGTGGTGTGGATGCAGCCCAAGCACAGGTCCGAGCCGGAAGGCCAGTGTGGGACCCATTAGCAGGGCTGACACCTGGGTCCAGCAGCTGGTAACCCAAGTTTACTATGTAGTTTGGATGCTGAAGTGCAGGCTTGGAAACACCCAGTCTCCAGGCCTGGTTTGCCATGCAGTGTAGACGCACCCTTTATGTGTGACCTGAATAACCTATTGATACCAATGGGCTCAATTTTCTTATTGATCGGACACCAGAGAACTCAGGCCTGGTCTATACATACAATATTATAGGGGCTAATTTAGCTATAACGCATCAGGAAAAAGATCTTGGAGTCATCGTAGATAGTTCTCTGAAGATGTCCACGCAGTGTGCAGTGGCAGTCAAAAAAGCAAACAAGATGTTAGGAATCATTTAAAAAGGGGATAGAGAATAAGACAGAGAATATATTATTGCCTTTATATAAATCCATGGTACGCCCACATCTCGAATACTGCGTACAGATGTGGTCTCCTCACCTCAAAAAAGATATTCTAGCACTAGAAAGGTTCAGAGAAAGGCAACTAAAATGATCAGGGGGTTTGGAGAGGGTCCCATATGAGGAAAGATTAAAGAGGCTAGGACTCTTCAGCTTGGAAAGAGAGGAGACTAAGGAGGGGATATGATAGAGGTATATAAAACCATGAGTGATGTGGAGAAAGTGGATAAGGAAAAGTTATTTACTTGTTCCCATAATACAAGAACTAGGGTCACCAAATGAAATTAATGGGCAGCAGGTTTAAACAAATAAAAGGAAGTTCTTCTTCACGCAGCGCACAGTCAACCTGTGGAACTCCTTGCCTGAGGAGGTTGTGAAGGCTAGGACTAAAACAATGTTTAAAGGGGACTGGATAAATTCATGGTAGCTAAGTCCATAAATGGCTATTAGCCAGGATGGGTAAGGAATGGTGTCCCTAGCCTCTATTTGTCAGAGGAGGAGATGGCTGGCAGGAGAGATCACTTGATCATTTGCCTGTTAGGTTCCTCCCTCTGGGGCACCTGGCATTGGCCATTGTCGGCAGACAGGACAATGGGCTGGATGGACCCTTGGTCTGACCAGTGTGGCGTTCTTATATCTACATGAGAAATTAGGACAGTGTAATCCCATGTCGCTCGGGGTGAAAAGCCACCCCTGAGCAATGCAGCTAAACCAACCCGACCCGCAGTGTAGATAGCACAGGCCCCTGACAGTGCCCCACGCAGCTCCACGGAAGGGGACTAGAAGTTCCTTTGCAGTGACCCTTGTAACAATGGTCTGGTCCATCCTGGCTGCACAGACTGGTCCTATAGCCCCGTGGCCAGGTGGCTGCAGACCAGACTAGCCTTCGCTCTGATCACAGTCACCCTGGGGGGGGCTCTGAGCTCCCCCGGGCGTGGGCCTGGGGGGCGGGGCGGGGCTGCTATTTAATATAGTTATTATCTCCATCACAAAGTGCCCTTGCATCTGGCTTCCCCACCCGCACCCCACAACTGCCAGGCCCCTGGTCTGTCCCAAGTGCTGAGCTCTGAGCACCAGGACAAGATGCCCACCATCAGGGAGCGGTTCCCCAGGGCCAGTGAAGCAGCTCTTGGCTGTCTGCTGCCTCTAACATATGGGCTAATGTGCCACTGCCCTCTACGGGATGCAATCGGAACTGCTCGACTGTGTGCCATAGACCCCAGACTATAACCAACAACTGGAGATTCTCCTTTAGCCTGTATTCTTTCTCTTCCCACTGCATTCTTTCTCTGCCCCACACAGGTGCTCGACAACCTCGACAGCCACCTGCGGCGATCGGAATATTTCCGCTTCCTGTGGTTCCCCCACAGCGAGAACGTCAGCATCATCTATCAGGATCATACCAACAAGGTACAGCCTGTCCCACTGCAGCCCTGATCCTGTCTTCCACCCTGCCCCAGGGTGGGGCGAGGAAGGACACACGCACGGGCAGCAATGAAAAAGCAGATCAGGCACTGTTTGAGATACAATGTCAGACCCCAGCGTTGAGGAAACCACCATGCCAGAGGGCACCAGTCATGCCTCAGGGACAGCCAGGCTCAGGGCCTTCTGCTAGTCTCCTCTCCCGGGGCTGGGATCTCCTCCCCTTTGACAGACTGAAGAGGGCCCTTTCCGGCCAATGCTTGGGTTGGAGTCTCCCAATGTCCTTGAAGAAATGGGGTGATGAGTCAGTGGCATTCCAAGCCGCTCCCATTGGAGGTGCTGTGCTATCGAGTGCCCTCCTGGCCAAGAGAGGTGACTGAACCCCGTATCTCCTGTACCCAAGACTCCATGATGCATTGCACAAAAGTATGACCCCAAACTCCTGGCCAGATTTGGCGGGGCAGTTTTGTTTTGCCACCTTCATTCCCTAGCATCCGTTTTCCGCTCCCTGCTGTCAGTGTGAATGTCCTGGAGAGAGACAAAGGGCTGCCAGTCTCTTCCTGCCAGGGGAAATCTCTGATCAGAGCCTTCATGTGGTACCTTTCAGCCTCCTTCGTCCTCTGCCAACTGGTTTTGGGACTATGCCGCCGGATACTATCTGCTGGAGTTTCTGCTCTGGATCAGGTAGGGATGGATTCCTGTAGTGTTTTGGTGTGGCACCCTGTTGTGGGGATGGCTGTTAAGGAGTCCACTTGGGGATATGCTGACGCAGCACGCCAGGCTGCTGGGGATTTACGCTTGTTCCCTGCATCCACAGAATAAATCTAGGACTAGGAGAAGAGGCAACCAGCTGTTCCACCTGAATTAGGTCAGGGCACCTGATCTGGGGTTGAAGGAACTTGACTTAGAGTGTGGAACTGCCTGGGTTTTAGTCCTGGCTCTGCTGCTGACCTCAGAAGTCACCCCCTCCACACACACACACACACATACACTTTTTGTGCCTCAGTTTCCCCACCCTGCAGGGAGCTGAGAACGTCAGGGCCGGAAAGATGATGGTTGAATTCAGGGGAGGGAGGATGGCTGGGACTGGCCTGGCAAGGATGGAAAGTGTAACATGATATAAAATCACCACCAGGCGATAATAAACTCTCCAGACACCCATTGTCAGAGCAAGGGGGAACCTTCCCTTACTTCCTTGCTACATCCCTGCATATCCATTCCCAGAGGTGCAGAAAGCCCTGGGACTGTTGTTAAAAACAAAACACTCAGCGGTGTGTCAGTGATTCTCTACTGTTGAGGGTGATTCTCCCTCAGCTTAGCCGGGCAAGAGGGGTTATGCTTTAGGAGGAGGAGGATCTGAGTTCTAGTCCTGCTGTTACCACAAAGTGCCAAGTAACTAGCGTACATCACATGGCAATAGCCCCAAACTCCCCCGGTAGCTGCAGCTTCAGGCAGTCCCTGTTGCAAGGAGCTTGAGATCAAAACCAATCAGATGTAAGTGGTACATAGTGGAGGTGGAGGAACTGGTTTATGGCAGAGGAGTGTTCAGAGGTTGCACAGAAGTGAGTTTTTCTCTGTTCTGGCTGAGCTAGAGCAGATCTGTTGCAAGAGACACCCAGGCCTGAGTTAAAGACTCTGTGTGATGGAGAATCGACCATGTCCTGGGTGAGCTGCCCAGTGATTAATTACCCTCGCTGTTTAGCCTGACTTTCTCTCGCTTCAGCTCCCAGCCGTTCTGCCTTGAGCTACCTTTGGCTAGATTAAGAGCCCTACTCCGTGAAATCTCCTCCTCTGTAGGTACTAGGGGTTAGGACCTCTAGGGCACTGTCACTGCAGCCTGTCTGGAAGACCACAGAAACGCTGAGGCCGGCATGTTGTGACAGGGCGAGGCCTCATGGAGTTGCTCCTTTAGCACACCTGGTAGCAGGTCTGTAATCTGGATCTAAGGTCCCAAGTTCGACCCCAGTATTGAGGATTGTTAATATAA
Source organism: Mauremys reevesii (assembly GCF_016161935.1). Taxonomy (NCBI): domain Eukaryota; kingdom Metazoa; phylum Chordata; order Testudines; family Geoemydidae; genus Mauremys; species Mauremys reevesii. The sequence continues at coordinate 204,163 of NW_024100744.1, forward strand.
GAACCAGAGCTTGAGGACTGAGAAAGTTCGAAAAGCCCCACCATGTAAGGAAATAACCTCTGCCCTGCAATGCTTTAAAAAATGATTATGAAATAGCAGAGGCATGGGACAGCGTTTTCAGCATGATGTGCGGTGATGTAAATCCTTCAAGCCCCAGCCCTGTCTGACTGTGCTCCGTGGTGCAGTGACATGGTGTGGGGCTTTGGCCAGTAAGAGGGCATGCAGTAGCATTGCCAGTGATTCTAAGGGCCGCGGTGTGTCGGCGAGCTTTAGCCTCTCTGGCTCCCAGCAGTGCTCCGAGGCTGACGTCTCGGCTGGGGTGCAGGGTGCAGCGCCTCAGGCTTGGGGTGTGACGGCAATGACTGAACAGTGCACTAGAGGCAGCTCAACCTCCTTCCTACTGCCCCAATTGGCCTGCAGGTCCCCTTGGCCTCACAGACCCTGAGCCAGCCCTGGCCTCCTTTGCCCCTAAGATAGCCCCTTCCTCCTTACAGCCTCAGGGCAGCTGGTTTAGTGGTGCCTCCCATTGGGAACTACTGAGGGCTGGCTTGGCCGTCAGACCCACCCACCTCTTCGGGAGCCCTGGCCCCTCATCAGCTGCGGATCTGACACGTGGTCTCTGTGGTTCTGCCCGGCCTGATCTCTCCTGTCTCCCTGCAGCACGTTCCTGCCCAGCCTGGTGTGCTGGATCAATCGCTTCTTCTTCTGGCTCCTCTTCAAGGGCAAGGTGGAGCATGTCGACCTCAGCTACAAGATCTTCAACTACAGTGCCGCTTCAGACAGCACGTCAGGACTGAGCTATCCCCATGTAAGCGGCTCTGCGGAACCCCCGCCACACCCAGGCCGTGCAAGGGGCTGTACGAGGACTGCTGGCCGTGCAATGCAGCTCTGCACCGTTCATGGCCCAGGCCTGTGCGTGGCAAATATGCTAGCGGGAGAGGAGAGATTGCACGGTGCCTCTTTCCTTCCTGCTTCCCAGTCCCACTCAGGCAGGAGCCGGGCTCGGGAAAGCTCCTTCAGTGGTAAGGATTGACTCATCTGCTCCAGCGACCGCTGGATGTGCCCAGAGCACCTGGATGTCCAGGCTGGGGTGTGCGAGACAGCCAGGCTCTGGGGTAGTCAGCAATCCCTTCCAGGATGGCTGGGCCAGGACAGGACTTATGGGGCACCACTGTGCTGTGATCCTGGCAGCAGGGCCCCCTCCTCCCCACATGACTGAGCAAGGTGTTAGCCCAGCACGGCTTAGGGGTATGTGGGGGCAGGGCTGAGATGCAGAGACCCACAGAATTTGAGCCCAGATCCTAACTCCCTGTGGCTTAACGCCCACTGAGGCCAATGGGAGTTAGGTGCCTAATACCCTTGGGCGTGGGCAGGTTACTCCTCGAAGCGGGTTATTGCTTTCACACTCTGGTTTTGTTCCACTTTGGGACCAATCAGCCGATTCCCACCCACGTGGGTAACCCAGCCGCCGGCGCACTGGGACCCAATCCGGTTCCTCCATTGGCAGGTTCCTCTCAAACAGACACAGAAGATTGAATTCGTCGCCTCTTCAGAGCACACGGGCACGAGGCGGTGAAAGCATGGGGCCCGGCCGCTGAGGTTAAACCCCAGTGTGTGTGTGTATGGGGCGAGGATTTCTCAAACACATGCGCAGAAACTCAGAGCAGCATCGGCTTCCTGTTAGCCTGAGGGCCGTCCTGGGATAATGTAGGCTCCACTGGTGGCGACAGGCTGGAAGGTGGTTCTGGTCCCGGCAACTCGCAGTATCTTCTCTTTGGAGCGACTCCGTAAATAAATCGCTCACAAAAGGAGGATTTTAATGCCAGCTAGAGCCAAGTGTGGTGCAGGCAGCTGTGGCTTCCCCCTCGGCTCTGCCAGCGTGCCACAGCCCCCAGCTATTTCAGCCCTGCTCCCGCAGCTCTGCCAGCGCGCCCCCAGCTATTCCAGCCTGCTCCCGCAGCTCTGCCAGCCCAGCGCTGCAGCCCCAGCTATTCCAGCCTGCCCCCACAGCTCTGCCAGCGCGCACCCCCAGCTATTCAGCCCTGCCCCCACAGCTCTGCCAGCGCGCACCCCCCAGCTATTCAGCCCTGCCCCTCGGCTCTGCCAGCGCGCGCAGCCCAGCTATTCAGCCTGCCCCAGCTCTGCCAGCGTGCCGCAGCCCCAGCTATTCAGCCCTGCCCCACAGCTCTGCCAGCGCGCGCGCCCCAGCTATTCAGCCCTGCTCCCGCAGCTCTGCCAGCGCGCAGCCCCCAGCTATTCTAGCCCTGCCCCTCGGCTCTGCCAGCGCGCAGCCCCAAGCTATTCAGCCCTGCTCCTGCAGCGCTGCCACGCGCGCAACCCCCAGCTATTCCAGCCCTGCCCCACCTCTGCCAATGCCCCTCAATCCCGACCCAGCCCCTGCTATCTCAGCCCTGGGCACCCCACACAGCTCTGCTGATCCCCTCAGTCCCAACCCAGCCCAGCCCCTGTAGCCCAGCCCTGGGCTCCCACCCACAGCTCTGCCGGTGCCCCCTGCTATTCCAGCTCTGGGCACCCCACACCTCTGCCGACGCCCCTCAATCCCAACCCGCGGCCCCTGCTATCCCAGCCTGGGCTCCCACCCCACACCTCTGCCAATGCCCCTCAATCCTCACCCACAACCCCTGCTATCCCAGCTCTGGGCTCCCACCACGCCTCTGTGGTGCCCCCTGCTATCCCAGCTCTGGGCACCCCACACAGCTCTGCTGGTGCCCCTCAATCCCGACCCGCAGCCCCTGCCCTTCCAGCACTAGGGGAGTTGTGGTCAGGCTCAAGCAGCGCCCGCTGTGGGAAGGCGGTTTGAGGCCCAACAGCGAGATGGTGGCTCCAGTGATGCTTTGCTAACGTGCTCTGGGGCGGTTTGCGCCTGGGCAGTGAGAAGACGAAGGAGGCCCTGCTGGAGCTGAAGGCCGTGCTGGAGAACAACCCCAAAGTGGTGGCACACTGCAGTGGAGTGCGCTTTGCTGGGGGCGACATCTTGCTGAGTCCCTGTTTCCAGAGAGACAGCTGCTACATGAATGTCATTATGTACAGGTAAAGCGGGGGCTGGGCCCAGGGAGGAAGCAGGGCTCTGGCTCTGGCAGGGCCGGGGGCTGCACAAGCCAGGATTAACCTGGACATTGGAAGCTGGTGTTACCCAGGCGTGTGGCCAGGCTCGGCCGATCCAGATTCTCACTGCTGGGTGCTCCGGCTCCGAGGTTGGTGGTAGCAACCCCAGAGTTTTCTTCCCCTGCTGCAGGGCAGAAGAAACTGTCCAGTGGCAGGGAGAGTCCCTGACGTATGTTTCCCAGCTATGGGACCTTGGGCCAGTCAAGTCCCCTCTATGCCTCCAGTTTCCCCACGCATGTCACATGGGGATTACAACTGGGCTGGTTCATGGGGATTTTAGAGGTTGAGTTGATTATTGACTCCCAGCCTGGTTGGTTTGATCCTGAACCACGAGATTAAGAGCTGTAGGGTCCTGTCCCCTGGGGAATTACTTATTGTTACTTATTTGTTAATGGTGTTACGTATTGTAGGGATGTCTGAGGGGCCCCATCATGGACCAGGACGTTATTAACTGGACAAACCACAGAACCCGAGAAAATGGTCCTCCAGCCTGTTCCCCAGGGCTCTGTCCCGGCGATGGAGTCCTCCAGCCCTTTCCCGGGGACACTGCACCTGGCAGAGATCCACCATCTCCCTCCCGGGCCAGCTTTTCCTGCCATTCAGCCCAAGTGCCCTTGGCTCAGTTTTAGCCCAGGCTTAGGAGGCGGAAGGCACGTCTCTGGCCCATCTGAGTCTGAGCTGGAGCAGAGTCTCCCCATAGGCCCACACCCAGCGAGGTGATCCTCGAGCTCCACGTGGCAGCGCTCTGCTGCTTTCTGGCGCTGACAGTGCCGGGTTCACACTTCACTGCTGGCCCAGTGGGCGGCTGGCCGCCCATGAACTCCAGACTCAGTAGGTCCCACTGAGCATCCCCAAGTGCAGAAATCCGCCCGTGTGACCTCTGTGAAGGCGAGGTACCGCTCTATGTCTCTCCCCCCAGTGGCCAGTCCGTGTAAGAGGCGAATGAGTCTGTGTCACGTACCCCCTTGGTCATTTTTAATGCCAAAGAAATCTATCTCTGGGAAGAGGATGGAGGCAGCTGCTAGCCACTGACTCTGCCCTGTGCCCTCAGGCCCTACCCGGGAAGAGAGCTTGCTGCCCGGCTGGACTACTGGCTGCAGCCTCTGAGGAGCATCTCATGAAGAGGCTGGGCGACCGCACTGGAGCAAAGGCTACCGCTGCAGCCTGGCCCGTAAGGCTCAGGGAGGAATCAGAGAGCCCAGCTCTTTAACCCTGTGAACTAGACACTGTGACCCACCTCCCAGGTTCTGTGGGTAATGAGGAGGGGTGGAGTGGGGCCTGCCTGGATCTCACTGGGGAACAGAGTCGTGAGTCTGGCTCAGCTGGGAACACCTCTGGCCTGCCCTCTCCTGACGCCCATCTCCACTGCTGTGGGTTCCTGGCCCCTGCTCACTTCCTGGGCAGGGGTGGGAGGTGGCACCAGATCGGACGGGGGGGCAAGGAAGGCCTCCTTAGATTCAGAGACAGGTGGTAGGCCGAGGGTCCTCCTGGGGCAATGGGGCCGGGGGAGAGATGGGGAAGAGGTGGCATGGCTCAGCTTATGAGTCTAGACCTCATGGATGAGCTTAAATTGGTCAGACTTGAAGGTCTATACACTGCATGAGCCCAGATCTTCAGTTCAGGTTGAGACCAGTCTCTCTTCCGTCCACACACCAATCACTCTGGGTCAGGCCAGCAACTTGCACTCAGAGCCTGCCTGGGCCCCTCAGGACCCTGCTAGGGTCGATCATTTAGTCCTGCTGTGAGTTGAGTCCAACCCTGTCGTGGCTGCTGTGGGCCTGAGGTCTGTGGTGTGGATGACCCAGCATGACTGGAAGACCCAGGCCCAGCAGTGCGAGTCAGGTTTACCATGCAGTGTGGACGGCTCTGGGCTGGAGCTTGGAAAGGAGCCGCGAACCTGGCTTTATAAAGCAGGATGTCCCAAGGTGTTAGTGCGGAGGTTTCAGGCACCGGTTTCTGTCTGATAGTTCAGACCAACCTGGACATCTGAACCTTCCGTCTGTGAACCACACCACCTGTTCACTCCTGTCCCGATGGAGCCAGCCTGTCCTGCTGTAAAACTCCTGAGGTCAGGGACTCTGTTGTTGTATGTCATAGCCTGTGGAGGCTCAGGCACTGCATGCCTTTTGCTGAGCACGGAGAATAGTTCTGTGCTGTTCAGTGTTCGTGGGCAGAGGAGTTCACACTCCTGCAGTCGCTCTCTCGTAGGCTCCACCTGTACCGGAAGGACTTTGAAAGATGTATCCCGGCTTCGGAGAGGATTCTGCACCATCCGGGAGGAGCTGGATCCGGCATGTTCCTGAACACGTGCCTGGAGAAGAGTGTTTTATTGAGGAGACGGGATGCTGGAGCAGAAATGAAGCTCGCCAACCCATCTCCCTTGCTCTGTCGCTGAAGTGGGCAGTGTCGCTGTGAGACCTGCTCCTTCCATGATATCCCCAGATTAGAACCCCTTCCGGCTATCTCTGGGCTTCCAGCACATCCACGTCTCAGCTCTTCCATGACTTTGGAAGCTCTTGTGTCAGGGACTGTCCGTTTGTCGCTCCTGTGCGCTCAGTATGTTGTCAGAGAACACATCAATAAGAACCATCAGTGAATGGAAACAGTCTGTAGGCGCTCTGTGCTGTGGATCATGTGCTGATTCAGAGGCTTGCCAGATGCTCCTGGAGAAAGTGCTGGTCAGGGTGTTATCTGCATGCCAGGAGTTCTGTGGATTGGCCTGGCTTTGAAAGAGAGCAGATTTGGCTCCACCCCGTTATACGGCGGCTGGTTCTGGTATCTCAGAGCCTGGCGTCCCAATCCAAGTGTTGGATCAGACCCATCTCTGGGACAAGGTGACAGGTTCAACGTCAGGAGAAAATGGCGGCGCTGGGGAGAGGCGGTGTGATCGTGGTGTCATTGGAAACTGGGACCCAGAGATCTGAGGTCTATTCCCAGCTTTGCTGTCAGACCGTCTGTGGCTTTGGGCAGAGTAGCTGTCTATCTGTTCCTAACAAAATTCTTCCCACCTCCCCAAGGTCTGAGCTCAGATCCTGGCTGTTGTATTACAAGCAGGGTGCTGGAGATGCAGAGTCTTAAGCATTGGGGGGAAATGGTGGGTGCACATTTTTTTCTCTGCATCTTATGGCAGGATTCCTGTACCCCTAAGGCTCTG